>NC_079379.1:22991775-23291775 GCF_021018895.1 Seriola aureovittata | reverse complement strand
ATGTTTTCACTTTAAAATGGCGTTTTTAAAACGAAAGATTCTCTGTCCAGATGAACGTTCACGTGCACTGAGCGTGTGCGAGCCATGTGTAAACAGGAAGCACATTGTCTACTCTGCAGCTGTAGAGTTAAAATGCAGAATTTAACTGCACAACAGCTGCTAGCAAAAGCCACAAGGTCAACTATGCTAATTCGTTATTCATGTAGCTGTCAGCACCGGTAACCAATCAGGGAGCGACCGTCCAGACCAAAACGCTACCCCAGAGTTTTGAAAGTAAAACAGGCCGGCAGTGTTTCCAAAAGTCTCAGTTGGGAAAAGAGATGTGTTTAAAAAACCAAATGGAAAAGTATGGACGTATAGCCTCAGCCGGGTTTAGTCGTGATGTTTCAGATTAGGGTGAGGAGCTGGGGAATGCATTACGTCAGTGATGGGTCTCATCAGAGATAGCTGCGAGTGCTTTGAAGTTGGGTGAATTTATGAAGCGTTCCATCAGAAATTCAGGATATTACACAATTAGAAGTTAAAACCATTAACTCATTCTTATCTACAATCTTAAAACACGCAGCTCACTGTTATCCCTCCCTGATCATTCAACAACTGAGCCTTTGATAATGAAAGAAATCAGGAAAGGAAAAGACGGAGATTTAAAACATGGCGAGCCAGAGTGATAAATTCAGTTATTCATCACACGGTTGAGTAGTTTATCTGAAAGCTGTTTTAGCTCGTTGAGCCGAGACAGTTAATAACACCAAAACTGATGAATGACTCAATTGGAGGAGGACCAACAGAAACGGATGGCGCTATCAGTGACATAAAACGATCCCGCTAATATGAAGCATTAATGTGCCGCTACCCTCCTCATCATCTTTGCATTTACTTCCGCGTGAGCTAGCTCGACTGCCGCATGTGAATACAGGCGCCGTAGAAGGAGGGCCGTGGCTCCCATCATCTGTTTGGAATTGCGCTCTGCTGAACCACGTGCAAGTGTTAACACGGCCGCGATAATTACCACATGCTGTGTGCAACGTCTGATGTCAGGCGATGTTTTAAACGCTGTCGGTGCGGGAAACACAACTCGAGGATCTGAATGTGCACGCGGGCACAGCGGAAGCTCATCAGCACATGAATACTACGGAGCAGATAACAAGATTTTAAATCCATGGAGTGTGAGCACTGATCCAAGCCGCTCTTTGTGCTGCGAGCCTGATCTATAAGTAGATGATGTTGAGGAAATGATTGCTCTGTGCTATTGTTTCCACCTTCCTCCTCTCTCTCTCTCTCTCTCTCTCTGTTTCTCTGTCTCTTACGCCTCTGTTCTCTGAAGCAGTTGCATGTTTCTCTCTTTTTCCACTTTCAGTTAGATCAAAAGCAGCTTTTTCAGCTTAATGGGCCATTAGCTCTGCTCTGAGTCTCTGTCAAAAATCTTCCCAGGCTTCTCATCTTACCATTTCACTCATATGTTTTAAGGGCAACAAAAGAAAAAAGAAAAAGGGAGATATGCTTCTTTTAGACGGGAGAAGAATAAAACAAGATATGCCTCCATATCTACAACATATCATGTAGGAATCATTAGAGAAGATAATACGGTATCGTACAAGTACATGAGAAATTACGGCCTTCATATTCCTGCCAACGTGCCGGCTGAGGATATTAACCTCCTGTAAAGTTTGTTGTTTTCTTCTCGAACTCGAACAGTTTTGACATGCAGGCACCAGAACAGAAGATATTTTTCAATCAGGTTTGCCAAACCTCTCAAGCTCATTCACTCCCATTCAAATCTCACTTGAAAAAAACAAAACAAAATAAAAACTCTGGAGACTTCTTTCTCAAGAGGCAACAGGGAACAAGAGTTGCTTTGTGCGAAGTTGAATCAGAATGATAAAATCAGGATGTATTTGTAAAATAGGCGAGTAACTTTCATATTCATGCGCACATTTGGGAAAACTGAGGCCAGAATCAGACAGTAGAGGATATTGTTGCGGCAGTTTTCTGTTCCAGAATAAAATGTATAGTTTAAAACGGCCAAGGTGTAAAAAGTGTATCTTAAAATGCTGCTTAAAACTGGATAAAAGTCAATTTTGAGCCTCGCGCATGGACATAGTGGATATGACACCAGTGACCAAAATGAAATGAAAAAAGGCCGTTACCATGGTTACAATCACAGATTTCTCTAGGTTTGAGAATTGCTGGAAACATTTGGGATAATGTAAAAACACAATTTAAAAAAATATATATAACATAGGTCTAGTTGTTTTTATACGTTTGAATGTGGAAAGGTTTCCCATTATAACTTTCACTGTGTGGAAATAGGTCCCCGAGCAAGTGTCATAACACCGCATCTCCATGATCTGGAGACCTCTCCACGTCATGTACTATGAGCACTGAATATAACAGGTGACTCAGACGTTGATCCCGTCCGTGACTAAATTATCATGCACAGACACTGAGACCTTGTCTAGGTACACACTGTCAGGTACGGCCCTGCAATGCAACAATAAGCAGGCCACTTCATGCATCGCTACACGTCGGTATTATCCGAACTGATGACTGGCTCCGATGTTCCCTGTTTGATTCCAGGTGACGCACATTTCTCTGCTCAGATATGAAGATATATACAGACCAATGCATTTTAACCTGAGTTGTTCATTTGACTTTACCAAAACAACACAGACATTTCTACCACGGTAGCATGAGCATGATTACAGCATCAATAAATCACAACCAATCAAACGTCAAACGGTATCAAAATATTCTGTCCTGTGGCACCATCTGTTGGACTTCTGTGTTTCAAACAGGAAACAGGAAATAGGAAGTTATATCCCTTGGTTTGTTAGTCCTTCGGTTGTTGGCCATGCACCAAAGCTAGAGCTAATTTTTCCAATCCTGGCTTGTTCTGCTTAAATGAGGAACGGCTGTTAGTTTGTTTAATTTACTTTGTACTATATTGAAGAGCGTTCACGACTGATGATAGCATTTGTAAATTTTCAGTTTGGTAGCATGTAGTCCGTACCATGTGCCATGTAGCATCTAGCCTTTGTGAGCTTGCAGCATGTAGCATGTAGCTTGTACTATAAAGCATCTAGCAAAAAGCCATTGTGTATTTTCACCATGTAGCATGTTGTCTATACCATTAGCATGTGTTGTTGGCCTTCGTGAATGTTTAGCATGTAGAATGTAGCTTGTATCATGTAGCATCTAGCCTTTGTGAATGTTCACCATGTAGCAATTAGCCTATACCATTAGCATGTATCGTTGGCCTTTGTTAATGTTTGGTTCACCCGCATGTAATCGTGTTTAAGCAGATGTTACATGTGTGGAATTGGATTTGCAGTAGCACTGAGTTCAAGTATATTCTTTGCATACTTCGATTTAGATTGATTTGTTTATAGCACTTATTGTATCAATAGGTCGTTTTATATGATGGTTCTGTAGAGGAGAGTAATTTGTGTTTTTCTTTCTTTTCTTCATAGTTTCACTCTCTTTCAATGACTCTGCAAAAGTAAGGTCATTAAAATGAAAAGACTCTATTTCCTGACTGGTATCATTTTTGAATGGAGTTTGGCTGCCTGTCAATCTACATTCAACAACTCATACACGTAGGGAGGACAGTTACAGTGGCTTCAAGGAGAACTCTACTGAAAAGCCTTTTGTGGCTTGTCACAGCCCAGGCTCAGGGAGCTAAACAAAGAGGGAGACCACACAGGATTTAAAGCAATTTAAACAAAACTTTATTCTCAAATTAAAAAACAAAAGGGACATAATAGGTGAATCTGTCGTGTGTGAGTCAGCGGCGACTGCAAGGATGAATGTACGTGTGGAAAACAAAACTGAGAACCAATCAAAAGAGGTGAAGATGATAGAGAGAAAAATGAGGAGCTGGCCTCAATACGCTATAGGCCCCCAGTGAAAGATGTCCAAACGTCTGATCGATCCGACCGTGGTTGAGTGGCATTGTGGGTAATATAGTTTGGGTTTTTAACAAGGAAGAAGACTGACTTTGATGCTGTTTTTTTAACTGTCCACCGAGACTCTGATTCTGTTGTTGTGCAAAGCAAAATCAGTGGAGCACAACTTTAGCAACAGAGAACACGGGTACATGTGTTTGTTATGAGGTGAAAACAGTAGGGTGCCACAAAAGAAAATACAAAACATGACTTACCTTCTAATGTGTCTGTGCAACCTGAGCCTGATCCTGCATGCTGCAAAACAGAGGATATGCCTGTTTATGTGCCTGAGCGCATTTCCCCCGTCTGGGTGGGAAGAGAATATTAACTCGCCCACAGCTGCAGAGATGTGCTCCGTGTCTTTCAGTGCTATTTTATGGGTAAAAGAGTTGATGGTGAAAGATCCAGTCCCCAAACAACACATCAGTCAATTCACCCTCGTGGCGTTGCCTCGGCTCGGCGCGGGCTCATCATCTCCACTGTCGAGAGGTAACTTGAACAGAAACAGCTAATTATTGGTATTAATCATTAGCCACAACATCTGGTGGCTTACAAGTGCTGTGAACCATGCGACATGCTCAGAGCAGATGTACCTGTGTACCTGGGCGTTGTCTGGGAAATTAATATCATCAACAACGACAGCAATATTAGCAACACTGTACTGTAACATCACTGTAATAGTATATAAATAAAAGAGATAACACTCACACATCAACACCGAAAAGCTTTGTTCTTCTTCTTCTTCTTCTCCTTCTTCTTCTTTGACTAAACCTTTGTAGTTGTGCGGTTTCATCCAAAAACACCGTGCAACTACAGCTTTATGATTAGATGTATGTTTCTTGTAATTGCAGCAGAGTATATTGTGCTGTTACTATCATTATGTCTCCTTAATGTTGGTAGCAGCAGAATGGCTCTTTTTTTCCCGCCATACTCCAGTCCACGTGGACCGACCTCTGTGTCTACAAAAGACATTAACCCAGCGGTGGTGACGAGAGGAGAGTGTCCTAAAACCAATAAAACAAGACGAGGTCAGAACTTGGACCACGATGTAGGTTATTTGCATCCTGCCTAGTGTCAGCTGGTTTCAGCTCTTTATCTGCTTGCTTCTCTCCTCTCTCTGCGCTCACATATACAGTATTTTAATGCAGCTGAACTCCCAACAAAGCTGTTCTTATTGACAAGTTTTTTCAGTTTGAAATAGTGACTGAAACACGGCCCCGTTAAGACTACATGTTAACTTCCAAGCTGTTTCCAAGCTGCTGCTTAAATCCTGATTATCAAACCACGTCATCGTCTGACAAAAGCTCATTGAGGTCAGCTGCTGTGCAGTCAGCACAGACTGCCCATTGCCCGGTGTCGTGCGCTCGTGGTAATACCGGTGACTCTCTCGGTGACTAAGATTTGTCCAAACAGTCGCCGGATTTGTCGCTGAAGGGTCCGAAAGGTCGGTTAATCCAGCGACGAAGGCGCTAAGTTAGCAACGCTGTTTCTTCCACATCATTTTTTAAAGAGCAACAACCAATGGTGTGTAACCTTATCACTCAGTCAGTCAGGGACTTTCTCGTTCATAGAGCTGGTTCTGCTGCTGCGATCCAGCCGACAAAGGGCATTCATGAGTGAGCTGAGAGAGACCTTGCATAAGTGAGGCTGTCCCTGTTTGTATTCACACTATCAATAACCGTAGCTCATCCTAAGAGAAGCAGAGACTTTTATTCCCCTCTTTTAAGAAATGAAGTATTCAAAAAGGTCAAATATTTGTGTCGTCAGTTCAATGAGGACACGTTGTGGTACTTTGAGCTCCAGCTTTATTTAGCTTCTTCCTTTTCTGCAGTGTGCAGGTAGTGTTCAATAGCTTTTTAAAAAAAGAAACTTTTTTTAAATGAAAACAGCTGCCTGCTCCAAACAAAAGCAACCCTACGAGAGTGGTGAGATTGAACCAGAAGAGTGAAGTCGTGGGCCGGACCATTAAACGACGACCTGAAACTCACGGTTCATCGCCATGGGCGGCACCGTTCACGTTGTGTTCAGACATTGTTATTAGCTAAGTGGTGAGCTGACCTTTTGGATGCAGCGCTTTGAGCTTAGTTCACCTAAGCTAGACAACAACAGCGCTAATGGGGGGGAAAGTGGCTCGTCTACTGTTCAGAAGGTTGGTGGTTCGATTCCCGGCTCCTCCACTCCCTCGTGTCGCTGCAGCAAGATACTGAATACTGATACAGAAAGAGTCTAAGTGGTTGATAAGGCTAGAAAAAGGGTTACGTAAGTGCAGTCCATTTAATCATAAGCAAGTTTGATTTTGTAGCTAACTCACAAAATTAACATCAATTGACTACAGCTGATTAAATCTACAAATGAAAAACCAAACCCTGCTCTTGATTTTTTTTTTTTTTTTTGGGACGCTCTGGATCAAACTGTATTTTCATGCCGACAGATCAAAGTTACTGCTGTCAGAAAAAAACCCCTCAGTATAAAAGACAGTCACTTTCCACATTAACACCATTTCCTACTGAGCTCTATATCACACGTTACGTTCCAGGTCTGTTTCAAGTTTGTGTTTTTTTTTTTTTTTTTATCAAGCAGAAAAATTAGCAGCCTTGCAACCTTGATCTACTCTATTGTGCGATTACAATTTCCCCGCGGTTTGTTTCTGATTGATGCTTCGGCTACGATGAACTTCAAGAGACATTTTGATAAAGTAATTGAGTTTAAAGGTGAATATGGCGGCAGAGACGGCGACACAGAGACCAGTCGTCGCTCCAAACTTTTTTTTATCCTTTCACACGTTCGCTGCTTATTAATGCGGCGAAAAGACCATTGAATATAAACAAATCCTCTCACTGCGGGAGTGAAAAAAAAAAAGAAGCAATGTGTCATTAAAAATATGCTCTTTAATATAGACCCAGTACCACAGGCGGATAAACACAAATATATCCTTTGTCATTAGAGGCGAGATGAGAGCTGAATGTTAATTTACTCAATCTATTCAGCGATCGATAAAAAGACTCAAAGGTCAAACAAATTAGCTTGCTTGCCCGAAGCCGCCTCATTCCTCAAAGGGATATAAATGCACAGGCACTACACAGGTTAGCTAACTTTCACAACCGCCATTTAATCAGAAGAATTAAATGCCCCCCCCCCCGCACCATCCTCCCGTCCCTCTCCGCATGCGACTTGTCAATATTTGGTGAGGCGGAGGAATCTAAGTTCAATGAGATGAGCGGGGGGGAGTTGGGGGGGGGAGGGGGGGTTTGCTGACACCAAGGAAAATTAGATCTCACCTTGAATGAAATATTTTATGCCGTAATGCCTTAAGCTTTATGACTCCGGTGAAAAAAGCTGTTGGCAGTTTGCATCCATTAACACATTTTATTGGAGGGCTATGCATATGTATCGTAGAGCAGGACTAGACTTGAGCCCGGCACACTCACACTCGGCTGCTGCACAACTCCCGGCTTCATTTATGTAGCATGGCGAGAACGCATAAATGATTCATGACGCTTGATCAAGCCTTTGAAGTTCTAATATGATTTGTGTGTCTCTGAAGGTCATTCTCACAACTATTGACACTGTGTAGATTGGTGTTGCTTTACTTGTTAGGTTAAAGGAGTCTTTAGCATATCCTCTGCTTTAAGGAGGGTTTTCTCTTATATTACAACCACTGAGGGAAGCTGCTGTCTGAAGATAAATGAGCGTTGAGGGTTTGGCAGTTTTTATGTGTACATGAAGGCAGTCAGTATTTAGTGTAAAACATGAAGCGAGATTTCTATAAAATGCTTTTGTGAAAATAGAAAATAAAGAAAATGCTTGTTGAGTTTTTTGAAAGGTTTTAAATGTCAAAACTTTTATGAAGGTGAGAAATCAAACACGTAACGTTACAATAACTAATAAAAAGGCGGACTCGCACATTCCACAGACTCGCACAAACAGCTCTACCCTGAAGATACTGTGGAGAAGCCGGGCTCAGTTAGAAAATGTCACACTGATTTACAGCCTGGAGCTGCTCCGCCGAATGGAACGCTGGCTCTCTGGATCCGTACAATGTTTGTCAGAAACTTTACATCCAAATGAGTTTCATAATGCATGAGATCGATCAGTTCTGACCCAGTAAGTGCTGCCCCCCCCCCCCCCCCCCCCCCACACACACACACACACACACACACACACACACACAACTCCCCACACCCACGCTCCATCCCTCGAACCTGATGGTGTTCTTGCGCTTACGTCTTTAATCTTTTGCAGGTAGAGCTGAACAGTGTCACATCACAGAACCGGCGGGGAAATATACGTGAAACTCAATTTTAGGGGCCAAATAAAAAAGTCTAAACTACTTACTTTCTTCTTTAAAGTTACCAAGACCTGAAGGGGACATTGTGGATTCAGTTTTCTTTTTCTTTTTTTCATTGATTATGTATTTGCTTTGATTCATCAGTCTATGTTTGGGTCAGTCCATGTGTGATGCACTGACTGAAAACTGAGGGGGAACCATTTAGTGTTTTATAGACAAGTAGAAGGATTTTGAAATCTATCCTTGTTTTACAGACAGGAAGTCAGTGCGCAACATAAAGCTCGCAGCATAATACAAAACAATTCAACAGCACCACAAACTACGGCCTCTCTGAGACAGTTTCAGTAATAACGGAGCATTATAACGTTTATGAAAGTGGGATGTATTGTAGGGAACGAAAGAATGAGTGACCTAAAGTAATAACTATTCAGTCTAAGAGAGAAAATTACACCAATTTCTGCTCCACCCCTAAGTGCATGCTGGTCTGAGCCTGGCCATCCCTAAGGGAAATGTTTGGATGCCACATTTTACTGCTCTGTTCCTCACAAGGACAAACTACAAACAGCCGCATTGTCGGTCGGATAATTTGTTCGCACAGTCGTGTGGGCATGAAAAATATTATATGACACTTTCACAAGCTGGAAATGTGAATCGTTTTCGCGTGTTTTTATATGAAAAGCTAAATCTCCATGTTGTCAGTTAAGACAGTGGCTGGGATTAGACAACTACAAAGTGCAGAAATAAAACATAAAAAACAGATAAAATGACAGACTCATACGGCACTAAGTAAAAGAGAAAGCAGAGATGTGGCTGTTTTTGAAACAAGGCTACAGACACTGTCTGTGTAATGTGTCCAGGGAAAGCAGTCCATAGTTTAGAGACATAAAAGGAGAGACTTGACATGCCCTTATGCATTAGCCACTTTTAGTAAATTTAAAAGGTCTGCAGAGAAGTGAAGGGCACGGCGCGGGGTATAAAGGAGCAGACACTCTGATATATCAGGTGCTCTGACTCATGACCATCAATTCAAACTTTTGAAAGCCATAAATATTACACCACCGGTCCTCTGGAGAGGAAACTTACAAAGTGATGCATTTTGTCACTAATTTCAAAAATTGGTGCCTGCGTCATTCGCTGAAGTGGCATCCATTTTCACAGCCAGTGAATGAGCCTCAGGTGCAAAACCATCCAGGAGAAGTGCTGTTTTTATCTGCAATACTTCAGTAAAACTGACCATAGAACTGGATCCTTTAGATACATGCTGCTGTGCAAGAACTGGCCGTTTGATACTGAGCATGAAAGTTGATTTTTGAAGAAGTAGTTTAACAAATCAAAAAAATTATAATTTTAAGCTGCCTCTTAAAAATATTTTTTATATTAGCAACAGATCAACTTTCAAGTCTCAAGTCCCAAGTTACTGTGGTCAGACCAAGAAAGTTACAAGTCAAGTTTTACGAATATCAGCTCTAGTCTCTTTAAAGCTCCATATTTCACACTAAGAAGATATATTTGTGGTTTTAGGAATCAAAAACCATCTCAGTGTAGTTTTACATCTCCTCTCTCTGGCTTCTCTCTGCAGCTCTAGTAACAACAGGTCGGTGAGCCAATCAGAAGAGAGGAGGCTCTGAGCCTCTCTTCTAATTGGCTGACTGTTCTCTGAGTGAGCCAATAAAAATATATCAGATTTCAGGTAAAAACACTCAGAGAAACCAAATCCTGTAAAGGTTTGGATGGTGGGTCCAGGTGGGCGGGGCTTGGTGACTGCTTTGTTGTGACATCACAAAGTTCCAGAAGTCCTGACGGCTGGTTTTACGGCTCAGTTTCTGAATACAGGCTGTGTGCATTTCTCTGTGGACTGAGGCTTTGATACTTTCACAGTATTAATATACAACCTAGACCTTTAGACTGATACTTAATGTTTTGTGGCAAATATCTGTGACTGCAGCCACCCACTGCTACAATTATTATTATTAGTTATTAGAGTATTATTATGACCTCCACCATGGAGGTTATGTTTTCTCCCCTGTCTGTTTATTTTTCGGCAAAAAAGCACTGAAATGTTTTGAGCCAAAATCGGGAAAAACCTATTCAGTTTGGGAACACGGTTAAAGAAGTGGACGTGTGAATGTGTGGGATTGTTTGGCCTTGGCCGAGGTATGTGAGTCATTCTAGTTACTACTATCACAATTCATTTCAATTTTATTTGTTTAGCTCCAAAACATAATATACATCATCTCACGGCACTTTACAGGGTGAGGTTGAGAACTTTATTTTAGAGAGAAAGCCAACAGTCCCCACAAAGAGCGAGCACTCGGTGACGGGGGGGGGGGGGGGGGACTCGTGGGGTTTATGTGAGGTACTTATACATGGTCAGTTATTACCTGCAGATGCAGCGCAGGTCTGGTGGCTCAATGGTTGAGAAGATGTCGTGCCAAAGGAAAGGGCTGTTTGGCGGGAAAATATTCAAAATAAAGCGAACACTTAAACTGATGCTGGTTATTTAAGTCAGTGTTTCTCAAAGGAGAAGGGGAATAAGTAACACAATCACAGAATGAATAATTATTTTGGTCATGAGTTTCCAACACTTTCTGTTATAAAATGCGAGACCCTGGGACGAAATCCTGTCAGGTGGGGGTCCATGGTCTAATTTGTGTCAGTTTAAGAGTTTGAGAACCACTGATTTAGGTGGCCATTTTGTTTTTTAAAAGTTATTTATATCCTCGTTTTTTAAAAAAAAAATACTTTTATTGTGATAGCGGTAGCTGTAGAAACAGGAAAGGGGTCTTAATGGTACACGGTCTACCAGGTGAGCCACCGCGGCGCCCCCTGGTGGGCGTCTGACCCCATCCACAGCACAACGTTCAGCTTCTGAGCCGGTACCTGTGTTTACATCTCCAGACTGCCAGGGCCAGACCTGAATCTACTGCAGGTAATACACCGAGTACGTATAACTACCTCACAACCCCCACGTCAAATAACCCGAACTATCCCTTTAAGGTTAATTCATTAGGTATTTAAAATAATAATAATTCTAATTTTAATAACATCACGGTAAATATTGTCAAGGTGAGAAGATGATCCGTCCAGTCTCCTGTATTTCCAAATGCACTTCGGTTCCCCCGGACTGCATGATCCATTGAGTTTGTTTTCTCATCTTTTCCCCCCAAAAAGCAACAAGCTCCACTTTGGTTTTGTTTTTCTTTCTGACACTTGAGACGCAGCGTGGCGAATAATCACTGCTGGACCGAGAAGACGTTTGTATCTTTTCGCTTGTTTTTCGGAGGAGCAACATCAGAGAAAACAAATGAAGAGGCCACGGTTTGTTGAACGCTGCTACGCCGCTGCAAGACGAATGCAGGAGACATGATATGAGAGGGCTTCACACTGTGTCAGCTGGACTTTGGCAGCGGCTGTGGATTTTCAACAGCGGCTGCTGTTTTTCTTTTTAACTAATGATTGATTGATGATTCTCTGCCTGCTGCAGAGATTTCTGCCTTTTCCAGCCCTTTGCAGTGAAAACCTCGTGCCCCCACAGGAGTTTCTGTGGCACTTCTACTTCTTATCTTGACCCGCTTGCTCCCACTCTTTCACCTCGCACCTTTTCTTTTGATGCCAGTTCATTTAACTCCCGCTCAGAGGGTGTTTTGTCTTTTGCAGCTGGACTTATGAAAAGATTCTTTGATCCTTATCACAGAGAACATTTGTTCCCACAAGTAAGTGCTTCCAAGTAGTCCCAGTGCATGGGAGGAGCTGTGGCATCATACAGGGGATGAAAGGAGGAAAAGCTCGCTCTGAAGTGTAATTCATTCAGCACTTCCTGTCAGTGCTCTGGCAGGGTCTCCGCATCAGCTGCAAATGAATGTGTAAAAAATTTAAAAATTGAATTTCTCAGCTTTGAGGTGGGGGGTGGGGGGTGGGGGCGGGCGGGTTGGGATGGGATGGTGTGCACATTTGCTGCAGGCTGACAAAATGGAAGCTGAGTAAAGGTTTTCACGTTGCATTTGGCTTTTCCAGCAAAACTGTTTTCACATGCAAAGCCGCCACAGCAGCGTCGTGCATAATCGTGTGCGTCCGTGTCGTTCCGTGTGCAGTAAAATTGGAAAACATAAAAGTCTGGTCACATAACACATGGTGATTTCCTCCCATAGAAATCTGCTTAGCCTGCAGTGCCGCGTGAAATGGCACATTATCAAATTCAGAGGGGTCTGACGGCAAATGAGACGCACCGGCTACTTATTTAAGTCCTTATAGTCCCCCAATTGTCTGTCTTCAGCAGAGATTTTCTTTTCTCTCTCTCTCTCTCTCTCTCTCTCTCTCTCTCTCTCTCTCTCTCATTCACACAGAGATCGCTCGGAGCTGCAGCTTTCAACAGATTCACTGTCTTCAAGATAAAAATTCATGGCAGGCACAATCCAGCCCACAGGCCTGGAGATTGGCATGTGATACACAACTTTAGTGTCTTGAGTACATTCCAACTTGGAAAATGAATTACTGATAGTTTTTTTTTTTTTTATCAAGGATGTTTTCCTGACCGAAAAGCGGAAAAATTGTGGGTTTTTTTTTTCTGTTTTTGATTTCCAGATTGTAACTTTAACTGACAGGCTGCTGCTGCTGCTGCTGCTGCTGCTTGTGTCATGTGCTTGGTTTAAGTGACTGTGGAGCATCAGAGCTGACGACAAACAACAATAAACAACAGCAACAGTTCACACAGGTCCAGGGCTCCTGAGCTGTGAGCAAACACTGTGTGAAGAGACAGGATTCAACACATGAGCATTTTATTGTTTATGTTTTAAATCGATAGAAATAATTAAGTGATTAACTTTTTTAACATCTATATTGTGTTTTTTTTTAGATAATACAAACATATGATGAGTGAAATAAACATCAGCACCATGACTGAGTGTTTCCACCTTGAACTGCAGTGAACCAATGACAGTCTCATAAAAACAGATTCAGGGTTTCATACATCACAAACCTACTTGTGGGGGGGGGGGGGGCTAAATAAACCTGAAACCTTATCAGTACAGAGAGAGAGAGAGAGTTAGCATTAGCACAACCACTAGCACTGTGTCAGCCACTGCCAGCTACAAGCTAACAAACAGCATAAACAAATAAAAGATGCTAACTACGCTAACCGTTCTGATACGTCTGCTAGTCTCTGGTTCTGGTCTCAACAGACTCCTCCTCTGAGTCTGGGTCTGACTGAGGCTCAAACATGTGGCTGAGTCTCTCTGAAGTTTCCTCCTCTAACCATCTTGATGCTGTCTGCTCTCTCACCTGTCCACCTGGAGCAGGCAGGTGGAAGTGGGCGGGGCATAAGGCCTGATCCAGATTTCTCAATGAGGAAGTAAGAGGAGATAAGATGTTTTCAAAACAAAAAATTCACTCTTTATGTGTGAAAAACAAAGTATTAATGATAGTTTAAAACATGTTGGTGTGTCTGCTCCTGGGTCCAGATGTTTAAAACAAACGTTACAGATTTTGCTATAACACTATGAACTCTCTGGTTTGTTTCCAGGTATAGCTTGAGTCAAAGGAAAGTTTCAGTTCTTCCCCCCTTTGGGATTGGTGATTTAGCAGGTATAGCTAACCCTGCCCTTCATATAAATATATATAGAGAGAGCATCATGGTAGAAAGTGTGTGTAGAAAGGATTTGGTTGAGGACTCATTTTAACTGATCAGGTGAGTGAGCTGTGTATCTGCTGCTGATCCAGTCACATTTTAAGGATTGGATTTAAATTACTCTGGCGACTAAACCACATGTGACGTTACCTGATATAAAGATGCTCCAACTTCTGTTTGACTGTGAAGTTCAGATGCAGGCGTTCTCATTAAGGTTTGTTTAAACATGTTTGATATTTGTGACCGACATCTGTGACCAATGACGTCACGTGGGTGTTGCTTGAAGGAAACATACAGTATCTGTGAGTAAACAGCTTTACCTTATCTGAACTTAACTTTAGTTTACAAAGTTCACTCACCTCCTGTTCCCTGTGTAGGCTGTGCAGCCTCTCCATCCAGGATCTGAGCCAAACTCTTTTTCTTCCTCCTTTTTCAGACTTTTCACCACAAAATGTCACAAACGTCAACCGGCAGTACAAGCTGTGCAAGCTGCTAGTTGTTGTTCACGTTTGTTCCGGTACAAGAACATGTGAGAGTTGCTGTTTCTCGCAGGATTCGTGAGGCCGTCTGAAGCCAGAACTCCAGTCATCGTTACTGACCAGTGGTTGAGTGTGTTGTCTGGTGTATTTACTCAGTGTGTTGGATTCCTGCTTCTTCCTGACTGTCAAAGAAAACCCTAATGCATCTAGACTTTTCATTGTGCAGGTTCACCAAAAAAGTAAAGAAATACCCTGCATCCTGTAGTGAACAACTCTGTGCTTCTGTTTCCTCTGGAGATCAAAATGAGAACTACAGAATATAAACAGACGAAGAGAAGCTGTAATATGACGTCAGTTCTCCCCCTGGCCTTTCCTGTAGGTTTTGTTTTCTGTTTCTGAGCAGCTCATTTTTTATTCTATGTTTTCTGTTCATGTTATGCAGCAGGTACCTGGAGGGCGGAGTCTGTTTTCATGACCTTGGTTGGAAGCATCTGGGCTCGGGGCTTCCACCCCTGTAAGACGTTGCCATTTTCAGGTGGGGACTGAAAATGAAAACCCTGGTTTTTAGTGGTAAGAAGTAACTTTCATTTTCTCAAGTACTGTTTTGAGGTATTTCTGCCCCTCTCACTGTCTTGAGGGGGGGGGGGTCGTGAGCTGCTGCAGGTCACCTGGGACGTCCAGACTATAAAAGCTGGCCCATGTGCTCACTCGCTCCCCCCTCCCAACTGCAAGACATCCATTTATTTTAGTATTATCTTTTGCTTTGCACGGCTGTCATGTCTGAACCTGCTGACTTCCTCACCCCATCAGTCTTATCTTTTAGTGATAATAAATTGTTTGCACGGACTCCCGTCCCTTGTCACATTCACTGAGCCATCTCTGTGACATTTGCACATGTGCCTATTTTATTCTACTTTATATTTCTTATTCATCACAATTTAGCAGGGAATAATATTTACTCAACTAAATTCATTTTACATCTATAGTTACTGGTCAAGTTTTCAGATTCGTGATGAAAAACATGAAAAACTCGCTTCTAAAAGCTTCTAAAACACAAAGCAGCCACTGGGTCCCTTCGGAGGCTGGGAACCGCTATCTACCAACCAGCTCCACCTGGCACCAGCTGTAACATGCTAGCATGCTACTTCCACTATTACCAGTCTAACAACGTTGTGTGTAATAATAATAACTTTCAGCTTAGTACTTTTCTCACCACTGATGGTTTCATTGTCAGTGTAGGTTTTAGATAAGGAAACCGTTGGTACCATCTCTCTCGTGTGCAACACAATCACCCCGTTGTGATTCACGATGAATGTTGTTGCATCCAGCCTGTCAGTGTGATCTGTATTTGCAAAGGTTGAATTCACTGGAGTGCTTCTACATGCAAGGCCAACACCTGTCCTCTGCCCACGTACCTGTTATTATATTCGCTGTTCTCACAGGTGTAATTATCCTCACAATAACACTACAGTTGCATCATGCATTTACACAGCGTTGTTGACCTGTTGTATTATTAATGTTATAAGTGTCCTTCAAAAGTGTGGATGAGCTCAGATGGATGTTTGGACTGTTTTAATGCTCTCCTTCATGTTTTATTGAGAGTGCTATCTTTCCTGCTCACTGTTAACAGCAGTTAGACAGAGGTTAACTAAAGATTTACCCTCGCCATGCTAGCAGCTCTGTGAGGCTGCACGTTGGCACAGTGCTGGTTGGAGCTTAACGCTGATGTCAGCGTGCTAACATGTTCACAGATTACTGCACATTTCCATCCACTTCTCGTGCGTATCAGGGTAGTGGAAGCTTCGGTTTGTGTTCAAGTCAAATGCTTCATGTGATTTTATCGACTCAGCAACTTTTTCCACCTCAGACGAGCATAAAAACTTTTAAGCTCAAATTGAAAATGTGCATAAAAACAGGTGGATGAAAACACACCTATTACCAATGTTAGCATTCAGCATTAGCACTACACAGAAAGCACAGTCATATGCACATATGTTTAACATATGTTCCTATATGGAGAGTGGTGTTGCCATATGTGTTATCTATAAGGGAATATATTATTATCACTTATATAAATCCTCTGGATATATGAGAATATAAGTTTACGACATACAGGATATGAAATACCCATATAATTTGTGTATGTGCATCATTTTTACAGTACCAGTCAAAAGTCTGGACACAGCGTGTCACCTGTTGCAGTAATTCACAGTGGGATCCACCTTCTCATCCACTATATGTTAATAATATATATATTTAATTTAATATGCAAGTTTATTAAAACAATAAACATTTAGAAATTCTATATGCTTATTTCAAACACACGTCTATCTTTTATGTTTACATCTCATCATATACTGACGGATATGTATGTACGTAACATATATAACAACACAACTACACAACAATCACAAGGTGCACGAAACAAGTGTCCAGTTTAGATGTCCGGCACATGTGTAGTCAGTGTGTAGTCAGTGTGTAGTCAGTGTGTAGTCAGTGTGTAGTCAGTGTGTAGTCAGTGTGTAGTCAGTGTGTAGTCAGTGTGTAGTCAGTGTGTAGTCAGTGTGTAGTCAGTGTGTAGTCAGTGTGTAGTCAGTGTGTAGTCAGTGTGCATGGACACCTGGACTGACACTCTCAGACCTGCAAACCATGAGTCGGCTTTTAGACATGTTTGGACAGTTTGTACAAACTAGTTTATTAGAAGCATTAAAGCCTCGCTAACTGACTAATTATGTTTCAAAACAAAGACTTTTCACTGAACTTTAACGTGCTGATTCTAATTAATTACACCTGGCCACCTGCAGAAGCTCATTGACGAAGCGAGGTGAATAAATGGGCAGTATGCTCAAGAGGACATGCGGCACTCACTGCAGGTAGACAGCGCTGCAGCCTGAGCACACTCTGCAGTAATTACATTTGAGGGGAACACTAGAGGCCCTTTACGTATTAATTGCTGTGCAATCGTTTTTCTTCTTCTTCTTCTTCTTCTTCTTCTTCTTCTTCTCTTTCTGCAGCCGCTCGGGCATGACGGTGCTTCAGAGGGACAGATGAAGGCGAGCGCCATGTGGTTCACTGAGATTGCAACAGGAGGCAGAGACAAATATCTTCCATTGAGAGGCCACATCAAAGCCATGCAAAGACCACGATGTTGATATTCATGAATTATTATTTATTAATTATTATTTTGACAGTGGCTGAGTTCGGATGCTTTTTATTCCCCCCGCCACCTCCCTCTCCCTCCTCCTGCTGGATGAGCAAGCTGAATATTGCATCGAGGAATGTTTTATATCATGCCTGAGGGGTGTGTGTGTGTGTGTGTACGGTGTTGACACATCTGAATGATTGATACAGCTTCATCGTGAGTATCTTCGATTGGGAAAATAAATGAGGGAAGAGGGAGTCAGGAGTTGGTAATAAATGAATTTCGCCTAAGGTGGTGACTGATCTTTTCCAGGTGGTGGAGGCAAAGGTTGAGCAAACAAAACAAAAAAAAATTCCTCCAAAATGTGCATTATTTAAAACAAATTAAAACCTTCACCGTGTTGGTTTAACATTCATCAGCAGCATAAAAGACCTGGATTATCGCTGCGTTAGTCATTCATGACCATTAATCACCTTTTATATGATATATAAGTGATAAGATGTGATAACAGGGAAAAGCATGTAACAGCAGAAATACAACGTTCATGTTACTAAGTCATTAACCAAGGATGTGCACTTGTACATACTTGACACCCCTGCTGAGTTTGACAGGAGCTTCATATGAATGAAGGAGGAGGCTGCGTTTCTTTCATGCGCTTTGTGTTCAAAATACAAAAGGTGAAGTGAAGCGTGACTCAGGCTTGAAGCGCGCTCCTAATAGAACCTGTTTGCACCAGTTCATTTCAAAAGAGCCACAGCCAATGGGGAAACTCCAAATCAGTCACATGGCATGAATTATGATCACTCAGTCAGTCAGTCATTCAGTCAGTCAGTGTGTGTGTGAGTAGTGTTAGAAGGCGTCAGTTGTTACACACCACCTGTGTCTTACTGAAGACCAACTCTATGTTTGTTTCAGGGCTGCAGTCGTAGCTCACAGCGCAATTTAAGTGTAATAATCAATTGAGGGATTAATGAAGACAAGAAGTAATTTGGTCTAGGTAAATAATTTTTATTACAATTCTGAAATTTAAAATTTTCAAGTCTTTGAAAGTCAGAACTCAGTCAGAGAAATAGCAGAAATCACAGGGTTGATTTAAAAACCTGCTTCTCAAAACACTGAGACTCAAACTTACATAACCGTGTTTTTATATGAGCTTGCAAATTTCTAGGAAAACCAAAAGGCTTCTTACTCTATGAAATATAACTGGTTCAGACACTTTAATGTTTCTTCAACAGTAGAAATAAAAGAAGTTTTGAAATCTCAGACTCGTGCAGAACCAGACAGGCTTCATAAACGACACTTCATCCAGTCTGAATCATTTTCGAGTATCAACATCTTACGGACGAGCCTGAAGTGCTGTGGAGGATTCAGGTCACAGGAAAAAAACACTTCATGGAAGTTCTCACGCCACACAAATACACAATGTACACCGCACAGCAATTTCTGCTCAGATTAATTCGTTTCAGCTGTGTCACTTCATGGAAGAGCTCACATGATCTATGGCCACAATATGTTGTTTTGAACGCGCTGGATTACATGAATATCCCTGAGCCTTGGTGGTAATGACTGCTTAACCGGAGCATTATTTCTTCCCCAGACATCCAGATATTGCTTATTTTTCTTGCAAAGTTTTTCTTATACTTGATCCTTAAATTAGTCTAATATGTCAGAGCACATGGAAGTCCAAACAAGCTGAGGGAACAGGCTGTTTATTTTTGCAGTTACTCGGTAACACTGTGCACTTTAGATCTTGATTTCTTGTAATTTGTCTTTTTTTTTTTGTTGTTGTTTTTGTGCACAGATTGCATCATTTGCATATCTTACCGTACATATTTTCTTTAGTTGTTGTTGGTCTTCGTCTGTTCTGTTCCCCTGCTGTTATTTTTGTATCTAATAATACTCCATATGTTTTCATTCCTTTTTTTACTCATAATCTTCTTGACTAATTAAAATTGTTGATAGTGCTGCTTACCTCCACTCACATGCTCCATGACTGAATACCAGTTTATACTGCAGTGTAGCCACATTTGTAGATTGTATATGTATATTATATAAGCTCCAGAACAAGCAACAAGTTAACTCTGACTGGAGGCTGGTTTGTTATTTGCTGTTTCCAAGATCAAGCTCAAACACGACTTTTAAGGCTCCATGGAAGAGAAGTCCTTAAAGTGCTGAGAAAAAAATGTTTAGCAAATGTCTTCTGCTACACTTTTCTTTTTCTTTTTTTTTTTTTCCAGCAGGAAACAGACTGTAGTCGAGTCGTGATCCCACCCAGAGAGGTCTGACGGATTCAACCCACCATAATCATATCAAATCACTCTGTTCCCCCGCTAGGCTGACAGTGAATCTGTGACGAGGAGGACAGTTGCCGAGAGACGACTGACACCTTGATAAATGATAACCGGCTGCTGATCAGCCTGTGAGAGCAGCACGTGTCCACACACACACACACACACACACACACACACACACACACACACTGGACTGACGTTATGGGAACAGACATGGCATGAAATGTCCACATACACAGGATAGGAAAATGTAGCTGCTAAATATTATTTACACCCCAACGCCACCAAGGCATAACACCTCAGCTGCTCGGCCCTTTTAATCTGTGAGTGTTGGATTAATCCTGAGGCGCTGTGTGGAAAATGAAAGACTTTGCTTTGCTTTGCTGGAGGTTGATTAAGACTGTGCTGTTTGCTGAAAGAATATTGAAGGCCAAGTCAAAAAACAGAGGAAGGTAGAGTCGGCAAAATGTATACTCAAGTAAAAGTACTGATTTATTACGAGCAGTTACTTCGTTCAAGAAGAAGTAAAAGTGACACAGGTAAATCGCTCTTTTTTTTTTTCCTGACTTTTATTTTGTGTGGACATGACTGATGTTGATTCAGCCGTCACTGGTTTCACAGATAAAGCTAAAGAGATAAACAAGCCCAAGCCCATAAAAGACTCCGTCTTCTCCTGCATACACCACTATAATAATCTGTCTTCATCTCTAAAGTCTGATCACAACATTTCCATTTGAATATTGCACTACATATATTATACTCCAGTAAGTAAGCACATTTTTAATTCAATTTTTAATTAAACATTCTGGCTTGTTTGCATTTCTTTAAACTGATCATAATCATCTCGGGCAGGCTGAAGGATGAGCAGGCGATGCAGCGACGGAGCTTCTGCCAAAGAGTGTCGGAGGGGAACATGTTTTGGGGAAACGTTTGCACGTGCAGAGGTGAAGGTGAATTCCGTGCAAAGAAAATGCCTCAAAAAACAGCAAAGAAAGGCTTATGCCTACAGCCTACATCAGGTGAGTCAGACTACTTTATTAGGAACAACTAGCTAAAACAAATGCAGTCTAATTCAACTGTGGTGTTATACAGCCTCCCTTCATGAAGGTTATAACGTTTGGTTTTTGTTGAAACTGTGTTAAAGAGGTGTTGACTCAGCTGTGTGATCCTTTTGAACTGTATTATATAATATAGTTGTCTTCACTTACTCACTTTCACCCGAGGAAGAACATCTGTGGTTGAAACATGAGTCATGTCCACCTGAGATACAAGTAATCTGTCTGTGTTCATCAGGCTGTATACCTGATCAGGCCCAATAAAGTGTTTCAATACAGTCAAACAGTAATTTAGTGTTGGTAACTAGATTACAGCACATGGAGCAGGTCAGTAATTTCATTCCTCCCTTACCATCACTACATGCAATTTCCTCTCCTTTCATCCAGCCTCTTTGTACTTCCCTTGTCTGAAGTCTTTGTTCTCCACATGCATGCGAGTAAAAAGCCAGTTACAAACCCTGTTGACATGGAGAACAAATTAGCGCTCTGCGGGAGAAGTCTACCTGGGGAAATCATGTTTTCCTAATCCCCTACCTGATCGTGGTAACCAGGTTTAAGAAATCAGATTACTGGAGAGAGCCGAATGTACTTGTACTGACCTCGGACCAGCGTTCACAACCTGAGCTATAGTCTGTTAGCACGACCTGCTAGCCTCTTCAAGAAGACGTTTTCTGACACAGAAAACCAAAAAAAGTGAGGTCGGAGATGTTTTGTCTCAGCTGAATCTATTATTTTACACTAAGAACTTCTCAAAAAACTTACTTAAAGGGGCTATTTGTAAGTTTCCTGTGCCGCCGAATGTGGTTTCTTGCCAGGAGTGGTTGGGGGTGATTGTTTACAAGACAACAGGTTATAACACATCCCCTGAGTAGCGCTACGTCTTGAGGGCAGATTGGAAGCTACAGTGACTCGGTATCAGAAAGTGACAAGACTGGCTGGGGGTAGCTGGTTAGCATACTGACTTCAGGAGAGCTAACATTGGTGTTGCTTTCCACTTCTGGCGACAGCTGTTGGTGAGTACAGGAAAGAAGTTTGATGCTGAACTCGCAACGTTTTCAGGACTGGGAAGTAAATAGGTGTTAATGCTAATGCTAAATATGTAGCAATAGAAAAACCTACAAATAGTTCCTCTAAGTAGCTTACATGTAAGTACTGAGTTAATGTAATGTCTTACTGCCCCTCTCTGGTCAAGAATAAGTGATATGTGGAGGAATTAAATGTGGTTGAACACATTTTCTCTCCACACACTCACCAAAATGCACCTGCTATTTTTATACACCACTTTCAGCTTACTTTTCTTCTCTGCCTACCAGCCTCATCTGTGAGCTGTGAGATCATAGTTTACAGAGAACCATTGGTAATTTTTCTTCACTCTTGGATGTTTTTTTTCTGTAATAGTACATGAATGAGGACAAAAGCAAGAGAAAAAAAGAAGAGGATCCCAAGGGCCAATAAAAAAAAACAGCCTCTTCCTGTACGGCCAGTGAATGTATTACCACCCACATCCCCAAAGCTTGGCTCACTTGGCCCCAGCGGTGGGGCCCCCAGTGCATTTACCAATGGTGACGGGGAAAGGCACACTAACAGGAGGGAATCAGCTTTCTCAGAGATGGTAATGGGGGAGAAAAGAAGCCTCCAGCCCAGTTCCAAATCCTAATGTGGAGGGCAGGGCTGCCAGAAAGGAGGCAGCCATGGTGAGAGGCAGAGGGATTGGTGGGATTATAATGACTTTTGGAGATAATGAGAGGTGCAGATGGGCTGTGGGAGGAAACTGGGTCCAAACCCAGTGATGTTGGACGTCAGTCGTGGAGATGGTGCCGTTTCACTCTGCAGAGCATCATGAATCCAATTAAGCACTCAAATCCAAATTAACACATGCAAAACCATGCACGGAGGCACAAACAGACAGTAGGACCATACTGCAAATGCAAAATATTTGTTCTCAGATGCAAAGAAATCAACCAAACTTGGCGTCTGTATTTCTCAAGTATTAAAAATCCAAGCGCAAACAAATGCTTTCTGTTGTCGTCGTGACCTTCTCGGACAGAGTTGTTGCTCTTCATAGAGACAAAACAAACCGCAGTTCTAAATCATGGAGATGCACAAACAGACTCAAGCCCTCAGACAGAGGATTATTACTTTTTTTTTCTTGCACAAAAACCTAACAGTCTAACCTCAACAGTTTAATATCATCTGAGATCATAAAACCCCACAAAATCGATCCATGGCATTTTTCCAACACTGACCCAACTGCTGCAATTTCATACATTAGCTGCCAAGAATCAATCTCCAGTGAAGCTCAGAAGAAGTTGGCGACTTGTTGCAAGTGATGGGAGTTTCTTTCTTCAGCTGTAAGGATGTAAACATTATTTATGACGTAATGCTGGCTGTCAGTAGCGTATTTATATGGTAATGTTCACCTTAATGCAGATACTGTGAGTGTTTTCTCTGTAAAGTAGTAAGAAAAGTTTCCACAGTGAGTTCTGTGGATCATCTTGAGTGATTTTTGTTGTTGAATCCAGATCCGTGTCATCTTTGCGTTTTTCATTGGTGCCCCCCTTCACTGGTGACTGAAATCCTTTTTGTCAGTTCAGCTGTGATGTAGTCATAGTAGAGTCTAGGTCCAGCTTTCTACTTAATTGACCCAAACAGTTTGAGGGCTGAATCAATGGGCTGAATTTACGATAAAGACTGAAATGAAGCTGAATAAACCCCTAATGGATGCTACTGCTCTGTTACAATTTGGCTCTTATATTTATTGTTCTGACCATTTGTCGAAACCTTCCACATACATTACCCACAATGCAGGTCAACCACCCACAGTTCAGTCAGAGGTTCTGGTGTGCTGCAGCTAATGCAACCTGGAGCCTCTAGCCTCAAATAGAGATGAGCAGTTGGCTGCAGAAATCTCCCACCAGACTCTTTCCAACCCCCAGGTTGTCTAACTTGTAGTCTTCAGTTTCAACCATGTACTGCATACATCACTCACAACAGTGGCGATGTTATTTCGAAGCTGTGAAATAGTGAAAGTTTAACAAATGACCTGAAAGATATCAGAACATTGACCACCATAGCAGGGCCAGCCCTGTAAACGCAAATGTCTGTGACTGACTGACTGAGTGAGTGATAGAGGTGAGTGATCAAGTTACTTCATTAGTCAAGCTGGTTGAGTGTTTCCCCATTAGCTGTTGCCAACTTAGAGCATTTGTCACTAGTTTTACAGATTTTTTTTTTCACAAAATTGCACCTAGTGAAAAATCTAGCAACTTTTGGACAAACTTTCCATGGAAGAGAGTCGCAAGTAATGCCCCACGAGTGAGAACCACACCTCTCACTGTTTCTGCCCTGTTCAGTGAGTGGCAGAGAGGCAAAGCAGCAGTTTGTTACCCGGCTGGTTCCACAGCAGTTTTCAACTATGTCCTCAATTTCACACATTGAACATTGGCAGTTCAGCCATGTATGATTTTGATGCATTCTTGTTTAATTTAGTTTTTCAATTGATAAATAAAGCTTATTCTAATTGCTAGATACTGTGATGAAGAGGCAACTCAGTACTAACACATACACTTTGGAGGCTTCAACGGAGACGCCTCTCATTCATTTTGAATGGGGTGACCTTGTGTGTTGCTGAGCTGCATAGTGGTTGCATTGATTCACACGGGCGTCAATCAAATCACATTCATTCAAATATCCTGAGAGTGCGGGGGCGGGTGCAGGTCCAGCCCGACATTCAGCGTCAAAATAGAGAAGAGGTTGATTATTGAGCAGAGTTTAAATCCTGAGAGAGGAGGCAGAGGCAGCTGGTGAATCTGGTGTGTGTTTGTCTGTTTGTATAGTTCATTTCCTGTGTGCCTCTCTTCAGTATTGCATGGATAGCTAGCTGTGTTGGTGTATCCCGAGCAGGAAACTGTGGTTGTTTTTGCTATTAACAATCGCGCCAGCACCAAGCATCAGTCACGGGCGTCGTTATTTGTTGATGTAAAGCATACGTATAAATTCTATGTCCATGTAGCTCTCATGAGCATAGAAATGACAACAGACAACATCTGCAGATGTTTGTTTTTCATATATTCTTCATCATTGACATTAGCCCATGTATAAACAAAATAACAAATTATACGTTAGACAGCACCATTTTCAGATCCATTTTTCACAGCCGTGCGCAGCGGTTTCCCTCTACGCTGACGCTAATTGGTTTGATAAGTGATGACGAACGGCGCGGCGTTTATAGAGAACCACTGAACATCCTGCTAAATCGCGGGAAGGAGAAGCAGCTCAGATCTTTCCAGCCAACAGCCAGCTATTCTCCCATCTCTCACATGTCTGTCAGATTCACTCTATGGGATGCCGGCATGCCAGGAAAAATACTCAGCTTTATTGCCTTTCCAGCGTCATTTTAAAGTCTCACAATCAGACACACACACACACTCACACACACACAAACAAACAAAAAGGCATAGGGCTGAAAAATCACCTCAATAAAAAATGCAAAATACATTCATGTTTAATCCCTCTGCCTCCTCTGGAGTGTTTTAGAACATCCGGTCCTGAAGTCAGAAAGGTGTTTTGCATTTTACAAAAAAAAAGTCCTTCTGTCTGTGTTAGTGAATTGGATAGATTGATCTTACATATAGGTATAATGCATTGTTAGGTAAACACCCACTCAGTCTGATGCCTCACCAGAACTGCAATTTAATCACGCCAAGAGTAAATATATGAATTCCTGCTCCTGAACGCTCATTAAGGATGCTCGCCATACGGCTCCTTCCTGCAATGAGGCATTTGCGGCTTCGGCAGTGAGAGTAATGACCATCATTCATACTGCCAGCTTTCATTGCCTGGTGGCGTGTTTAGCTACACATACTTGAGATTTGGGGGAAGGAAAGGCAATTGTATTTAATCATCCCCAGGGACAGATTTGCCTTGAAAATCCCAGGCAAGTGATCAATGGCTCATGCAGACAAGAAAAACACTCTATCCAGGCATTAGTCACCTAACATCTCTGTCCAGCGCTTCTGACACCTGCTTTCATGTGTACATATTGTGGGATGAGATAGCTGAGTGGTATAGCATTATTTTAAAGTAAGATAAAAGTTTTATTTGAGGAAATTAGCTGAGAAAAATACGAAATATAATTTTTAAAAATGGCCATAAATAAGACTTATACTCGCTCATAATGATAGCATATCATCATAATATATCTGCAGCTACAGTGACTCAGCAATTAATGAGCATAATTACACACTTCACCCTCTTCTCTCTCATTCGGGAGTGTGATGTATGGCCTCCTCACTCGGATTCTCTGTCAGACGTCTCCTTTAATTCCTCTTCCCACTGACACAGGTTTATAGAGACGGGCTGACGTCACCTGTTGTACTCTGAATACCCACACACACACACACACACACACACACACACACACAGTCGTGTTTCCTGACAAGACATGAATAAACAAGTCCCAAACAGCTGACAGTCATGGAGGTAACCTCTTGAACCTGAGTCATTCACCCCCTTTTATTTTTACTCACTGATGGCGTACGCTCTACATGTCTCGGGGTAAATGACTTGTATTTTCATGGTTTTGCAGGTTCCACCTCCCTGTTGTTTTCCTCTCCCTGGTGTGTCTTGTTTGTTTCCAGTTTGTCTCTTTCTCTTGTCTGTGTGTGTCCCGCTGGGCGTGGCTTTGCGGTCTCTGGTCCCGCCAACTCTCCTGCACGCCTGCTATTCATCATCCGATCGACTCGACAAGCCTCTGCTGTATTTAAGCCCGGGTTCAGCTCTCCAGACGTCACCAGACTGCTCAGCCGCCTCATGTGGTGTTGTGCTTGTTTGTTCGCACTACCTTGTTAGTTGGGAGGTTTCTAATCCTGCCTCTGCCCCCCCTGCAAGCCACCTTCCATTCAATCCAGCCCCATCAACTGTCTGCCTCACCTGCTCCAACCTCTTCGGCTCCAGCTCCCAACTCCTGCTTCAACTATCCAGCCATTTTCCCCCCGTAGCTCAAGTGGAAAGGAAACTACTTTAAACAATTTTTGTCGTGTTGTCTGTGCCCAGTGGGTCCAAAAACTGGAAGCGAGCTTAACAAAAATATCCTGCCCCAAATTCAAGAAATTATATTCATAGCAAAGAAAGTAGAAAATAAGAAAATAGTCTTATTATTATTATCCAGATGTTGTCTATTGTTGTTTGGTCAGTCGGCCCACCACTTTGTTCCTGACAGAAATGTCTCAACTTGAATGGATTGCTGTGAAATCTCGTACAGACATTCATGGTCTCCACAAGATGAACCCTAATGACCTCACGGCCCTGAATTTATCTGTAGCACGTCAAACGTTTCACTTACAGCGTCACTGAAATATATCTTAACATCTACAAGATGGATTTCCATAAACTTTTTTTATTGATATTCCTGGTCCCTGCAGGATGAACCCTAATGACTTTACCGATGCCCTGAATTTATCCGTAGCGCCGCGATCATGTCGAACTTCTCACTTACAGCGTCATTTAAATATATAATATCTCAACATCTACAAAATAGATTTCCATAAACATCTTTAAAGACATTCCTGGTTCCCAGGTGATGTATCGTAAAGACTTTGTTTGTCTTTACCTCTGGTGCCACCGTGAGCTTAAAATCTCATTATGTCCATTACTCTAGTTTTGCAGGTTTTTGGTTTTAAACTAATGCTATTCCCATTTAGAGCTGAGATTTAATTAGTCATTTAATTAATTATAATTGATGGACAGAAAATTAATCATTATGATTATCCTCCTTTTTTTGGTTAAGATTTCATTGACCAGACAATAATTTTCAAAATAGTCAATAATGGAAATAATCGTCTGCTGCACCACTCGCCCCATCAGCCTCAGCTGTACTCTGTGTGTTGTGCTAATTAGCAAATGCTTGACTCATCCTTATTTCACCGTGCAACAGTATCTCCTGGTTGAACTCATCTCCAGCTCTGCCTGAGCTTAATTCAGACGCCCTGGTGTTTTGTGATGGGGGGGGGGGGGGGGTTTGTAATGGAGAGCTGATACGTTGATAACAGAACAAGTGATTCAACATCCTTTTGATTTTGTAGGTGCGATGTGGTGACGCTGTGCGTTCGCTTTACTGTGGCATAGGTTTGTTGGGCTTAAACTTAGCCGAGAATATAAATTATTTTCATGAACCTCAGCTGAACCAGTGATTTTACCAGTTAGATTTATTATACTGTACCTGTACGTAGAGTTGTCACACACAGTTTTTTAAGTTATCACGCAGCACTTAAATGATCAAAGTCATTATAAAACATCTAAATAATGATCGAATTCTGCAACAAATCTTGGCCCATGAGGACATGTTGTGTGCGCATGGCTGGGAGAAAGAGGAAAAAACTAAAGCTGAAACTCGTTCAATTCAAAACATTTTTGCACATCAATGAATCAGGAGAGACCGTGTGGGTTTGCCATATTCATAGAAAAGAATCCAAGGTGGATTACACAGATCTCGCTGCTGAGTTTGATGGCAGGAAAACAAAGGACGGTGATTTCACGCTGTTCTTTCCCTGTTCGGGTAGTTCATCTCATTTGGTGAGAAGATGCAGCGATTTAGCCTTTTCTTAGGAGGAGTCATGGTCGGAACATCAACATGTTGACGGGCGACGCGGCTCCAGTGATCCTATCGGGAGTTTGTCACGACTATGAATCTGGCAGCAGGGCCGGCCCACGCCTTTATGTGGCCCCTCAGCAGAATTTGATTCCAGGGCCCCCCAATATCATCAATGCTTGATAATTTGCACAACTACTGTAAATCTAACACACCCTTATCAGATTTATTAGTTGTAGCTGTGTTGCTGTGACAGAGGCAGCAGGAAGTGATTACAGTATTACCAGCCTGTTAACATAATATTAGATTTTTGTATGATTACCGTTCACGTAATATATGACAAAAAAAAACATTTCAAATTCTCTTGTGGGTCATTTCAAGTGCTCTTGGGGGCCCTCTGGTGCCCACAGTTTTTACATTTTATTTTCTTGTGATAGAATAAATATTGAATATCTTTCAGTTTCAGAGTCAGAAGAAACAACAATCAGCCTACACGCAGGGAAAGTTGCAGTACGTATGCATGAAATATTACATCTCTAATGGTAACAGGTATTTTGCACTCACTTTAGTAGTTGTTTGTGTGTGTGTGTTTCTTCTCTTAGCTCTGAGCTTGACCTGAACAGGCCTCCACTTTAACTGGGATACAGTGTGTGGAGGCGAAGGCTCAAACACTTCCACGGAGAAGTAAACACGGCAGCTTTTCTGAGCACAGCGTACCGCTGCACTTGGTCAAACAGCACCTGAGGGCTGTTTTCATCTTCTGCCGCCGAGTCTTTCCGCATTTCACAAAGTTGTTTATCTCTCTCTGCAAATCTCTGTTTTTATGCCTCTCTCCCTCTGTGAAACCACACAGGCAGCATTTTTCAGCCCCGCTGTGAGTTGCCTAAACGTGCCTCTCTTACTGTACTAGCTCCTACACATGAGCCATAGAAACAAAGGGGGAGTCTGCCCTTCACCAGGGAGTTCTCAGTAAAAATTAATCTTTCTCCTCCTCATTCCCCTGCTTGCTTTTATCAGATGCTGTGTTTAATTGAAACTGATTGATCTATCGAAGAGCGACATCCTTCCCTCCTTTTGTGTTTTCTACTTTTGATGGCAGAAGAGCTGCAGGAGCGCCCTTCATATTCGGGCCTGTATAGATGCATTCTCACAAAGCTCCCGGAGCATCAACAATCCACTGGCATACGATCAAATTGTCTCCCCCGTTGGTTCCCCCCGAGCGAGCTGTTGTCAGAGAAAGTGGGTGTTTGTGAATGGAACAAATGTGTTTTACAAAGCTACCTGAGAGCTCAGAGCGCGGCTCTTTAAAGTCGTCTCTGCGGCTCCTTGAAACTTTTCTTTGTGAAAGGCGGCGCTTTTAAGACGAGGGAGAGAGAAAAGATAGGGCAGTGTGAAGCCACCCACTCTCCGTGGCGGGAGTCCATCTCCACAAGGTCACCAGGGTTAAGATCACCAATCAGAGAATGGTGATTGAGCCCTTTGGATGAGAAACAGCGAGGCCCTCCGGAGATCCAATCAACAGTCCGCTGGCAGGATACAAAATCTGTGCTTTAGCTAACTCTTTCACTTTGGGATTCAATCAGGTCCTTTGTGGTGAGATGGGGAGCCCTCTCATGTCAAGGTTAGAGATAGCGAAAGGGAGAGATGGATGCATTAGAGCGGCTCTTTAAAGGTGTTAGCGCTGGCGAAACAAGGTGCGGCTGAATCTTTCTCTCTGAGCGACATCCAAATTGGCCGATGTGTTGTCCCAGAGTAAAGTTGCATCAAAGTTTGTCCCAGGGCTGATTGACTGGAGAGAGCTGCATTTGAACATTGTCAACGTGTCACTTCTCTCTCTCTTTCTCTCTCTGTCCCATCTCTTTCAGGCGCTCTGCTAAGCTGGACAGATTGGTGCTCTCGTTAATTCCCATTATTCTATGCATTTTCAAACAGCCACATGGAAACTGCTGGTGAATTTAAACCACATCAGCCGGCAAATGCAGCAAGGCACAGCCTCCCTGCCTGCTATTGCCTGTATTGATTTTCAACTTCTTCTTCTTCTTTGCTTTATTGTGGACTGAGGCAAGGAGCATCAAGGGCAACCAAAAAACATGTTAAGGGTTTCCATGACAACAAGTGCTGGACCGGTTAATTTTTCCGCTGGCTATGTGTGGGAAAGGGCAGGCTGTCACAGATAGGTAAACCCCCCTGGTGTCTGGATGATTGCTGTTCAAACTTATCTTTGTTGTCTTAGAGCACACACACACACATGCGCACACACACACACACACACACACACGCACACACACACACACACACACACACACACAGACACACATATGAGCAATGCACAGCAGCAGCAAACACCACACTCACATATTTAAACAAAAGGACAACACAACATTTCTGCTCAGTAATACATGTAATAGTCTTTTCAAGTTTAGAAATATAAGAAAGTCAATTAAAGGTAAAATATCTAGTTGAAAAATACAGAATTTGCTTGGGAAGGCTTTACAATCTCTACAGCACACAACACCCTCTATCCTCTATCTTTGTACAGACCAGACACAAATAACAACAGTAAAATTACACTGTGAGAAAAAACAATAATTTCTTTCTTACTTCTTAATTTTAAGTTTGTTTATGGGTTTACAAACTCACAAGGGTGTCATTTCAACTGGGGACATGTTCCCCTCACTTCCTAAATTCCTCTTTCTGTCCTCCTCATGTTTATTTTTTCAGTTTGATTTTCTTCTTTTTTTTCCACAACAGTATCAACAGAACAGCACATGAAGAACATGACAGAGAAACACATGTACACCACCACAAACGAAATAAAATAACACAGTAATTGTCTGGAAATATTTCAATATTCATATTTTAATCAGGCATTTATTTGGTCTGTTTTGTCTTTCATATAAATGTTAAAAAAAATGTTCCAAGTCTTTTTAAACATATTCTCCCTGACTCTTAAAAAAATATGCCAACTTTTCTTTGATGAAAATGTCTTGGATAAATTTGTTTCCTGATTTGGAGCATTTACATTCAGCCAGTTTCGGGTAACAGCTTCTTTAATTGCTGCTTCCAGCAGAACTTTGGTGAAGTAGAGATCTTCTCTCTTCACAGCACCACCTTTAATGATCTTAAGATTATGGTGACCCAGACATGTCAACATAAATGCAAAAGCCACAACACAAATACAAAAGCCACAACATGAACACAAAAGTCACAACACAAATACAAAAGCCACAACATGAACACAAAAGCCACAACACAAATACAAAAGCCACAACATGAACACAAAAGTCACAACACAAATACAAAAGCCACAACATGAACACAAAAGTCACAACACAAATACAAAGGCTACAACATGAACACAAAAGTCACAACATGAACACAAAAGTCACAACACAAATACAAAGGCTACAACATGAATGCAAAAGTCACAAATACAAAGCCACAACACAAATGCAAAAGCCACAAAACAAATGCAAAAGCCACAACAGGAATACAAAAGCCACAACACAAATACAAAAGCTACAACATGAATGAAAAAGCCATAACACAAATACAAAAGCCACAACACAAATACAAAGGCTACAACATGAATGCAAAAGCAACAAAAACAAAAGCTACAACATGAATGCCAATTAAACCACAAAGGAATTGAGCAGCCGTTCCATACTATTGGTGCAGGTTGCCTGGGGACTTTTATTCTTGGAAGACAGACGGACTATTTTGACTGGGACACTTTTCAAAGAAGCTTGAGATGTAAGTGAAGTATTTTGAATTTCAAATCCCAAAATATTTTTTAACAACTGCATTAACATTTTGCCAACATAGCCTTATCTATGTGCAGTCCCAGAAAATGTGTGAATGGTCATGGTCCCACACAGCCACGGTGTTGTTCAGAAGCAATTTGGCTGCTTTTTATTTTGGGTGTTATGAAAAAACAAGTTATATTTTTTTCAGGCAGAATTCCCTCCTTAATAGGTAGTTTGTGGATTTACATTGTGTCTCACACATTTGATACCATTCTCCCTCTGTTATTTGAATCTTTAAGTCTGCTTCCCATTTTGCTTTTATGTAGACGTTTGATTCCTCCCTGCTTCCTCCCAAAGCTTTGTAGAAAGCAGAGATGACTCGAGACCCCTTCTGTCTGTTCGCATCCACAATCAACCCAATCACCCTATTTGAAGTTTCACTTGGTTCCGACTTTACCTATTTTCTAAGTCTCTTGGCTGCATTTGTCTAAAAAAACTTTGTTTACCACACCATACTCTGAATTTTGATTTTCTTAGTCTGAACATTGTGTCTTACTGTTCAGTCAACAAACCCCAATGAGAGAAGAGTTAAACTATTTGATTCACTCATCAGAGTCCCCTTAGTTATTACTGTTTGCACAAAGCAATTAGCTTAATGAGCAGCAGTTAGTGGTGTGGCAATTGCTTTGCAGTCTTTTGTGCCCTTGGTCTTGTCTCTCAGGCTGCAGTGCATTCAGAAAGTATTCAGTCTGTTTTTGTTCAAATTAAGTTGCAGTCTTCTGCTAAAGTCTATTTTTTCATTTCTTCATCACCCAATGACAAAGTGAAAATAGAATTTTATATATTTCTGCAAATTTATTAAAACAGGAAAAACTGAACTATCATGTTGACATAAGTATTCAGACACTTTACTCAGCGCTTAGTTAAAACACCTTTGGCAGCGATTACAGCCGCCAGTCTTCTTGGGTATGACGTGACAAGCTTTGCTCACCTGGATCAGGGGATTTTCTGCCATTCTCCTGCTGATCCTCTCAAGCCCTGTCAGCGTGGATGCGGACCATTGGTGGAAGGCCACTTTCGGGTCTCTAGAGATGTTTGATTGGGTTCAGGGTTTTCTGGCTGGGAAGACTGAAGGACATTCACAGAGTTGTCCTTAAATCACTCCTGTGTTGTCTTGGCTGTGTGCTCAGGGTCATTGTCCTGTTGTTGTCCCAGTTTGAGGCCTTGAGCACTGTGGACCAGGTTTTCATCGAGAATATCTCTGCACTTGCTCTGTTCAGCTTTCCCTCAACCCTGACCAGTCTCCCTGTCCCTGCCCCTGAAAAACAGCCCCACAGCATGATGCTGCCACCACCATGCTTCACGGTTGGGATGGTATTGGGCAGGTGATGAGTGGTGCCTTGTTTCCTCCAGACATTATGCTTAGAATTGAGGCCAAACAGTTCAATATTGGTTTCATCAGACCAGAGAATCTTGTTTCTCACAGTCTGAGAATTTTTTGAGTTTTTCTTTTTTCTTTTCTTGCAAACTCCGATCAGCTTTCAAGTGTCTTTCACTGAGGAGAGGATTTGGAGTGGAGTTGTGTTTCAAACTGATGAATATGAATGATGAATATCTGGCTCTTTCACTGCTAAATGCTCCATTGCATTCACTTGCTAGCTGCTAACCTTGTGTTGAGCAGGTAGTGCACAGTGGCTTTTTATCTAAAAACAACAGTTAGACCAAAATCAAACGGGAAAGCTGTGGACTCTCAAACTAAAACAATGAGCTGAAAGAGACTAAAAGGCTCTTTGGAGCTGAGAGAAACTGGAGTGTGTTTTGGAGTGTGGACTTTGTCAATATGAGATTTCACACACAGTCCTTGTTAATATAAAAATTTTAAAGGTCCCATGTTTTAAACTGGTTTTATTTTCATTATTTTGATATTCATAAGAAGATATATTTGTGTTTAAGAACCAAAAACCATCTCAGTGTATTTTTACATCTCCTCTCTCAGGCTTCTCTCTGGAGCTCTAGTAACAACATTTCGGTGAGCCAATCAGAGGAGAGGAGGCTCTGAGCCTCTCTTCTGATTGGCTGACTGTTTTCTGAGTGATCCAATAAAATATAGCAGATTTCAGGTAAAACACTCAGACAAACAAAAATCCTGCAAGGTTAGATGGTGGTTCCAGGTGGGCGGGGCTTGGGGCATGGCTGTGAGCAGTGACTGCTTTGTTGTGACATCACAAAGTTACAATGGTCCTGATGGCTTGTTTTAAGAACCTAGACCTACTTTATAACCAAGGAAGACATGGAAATCTACCTTTATACTATACGGAACCTTTAATTTGTGCATCTTAAAGTATTCAGTAGGTTCAATTTCACTATTAGGTATTAAGTTAATAAGTTTAAAATAATTAATGACTTTCTGGCTTCCATATTCATGGTCCCCAAAGGATGAATCCTAATATCTTTGTTAATCTAGCCCCCCAAACTTTTCTTGCACCACCATCAGTCTATATCTCTTTAACAGTCAGTTTAGATGATTAGCTACGAATCAATATGCTGAGAGAATTGCAAGGCCAAGAGCTTGTTTTATTAATCATTTTTTATCCTTTAGAATTAAACCTTTTAATCATTCCTAATAAACAGCAGAAATAAATCAGCATCAATTTGGTTTGAGAGGAAAAGTTAATCACATTAAATAAAAGCACAGTTACTTCAGCCACGATAAACACCATCAATTGTCATGAGGTATAAAAAGAAACGTCAAGTATGCAAAGTAAATCATCTCCTCCTAAGTGAAATCAGCAAGTTAGGATCAGTCCATTTTTATTTGCCTGCAGTAATTAACTTATTTTTCCACTTGTAATAATGACTTCAGACACTATTAAAGAAGGAGGCCTCTGAGGTGTTAGACAATCAAAAAGAAAAATTTGTGTTTCAGTCTTTTCTCATTAGCTGGAAACGGACGCAACACCAGCCTTTTTCAAAAAAAAAAAAAAAAAAAAAGCTGAAAGAGTGAAAGGAGAGCAAGGACATTTTTCACCTCCAGGTAATCTTCTTTTCGCACTGCAACAATTATTCAGCCTGATGAGGTTATGGACATAGTAGAGGACAAACCGAAAGGCTGCCTTCAGCGTTTTGGAAGTACAGAGGAAGCTTTTTCTCTGCTGTGCAGCCAGAGTGAGCTTTTGTTTCAGTGGTGTTGTTTATTCTGTCACAAGACTCTGAACTCCCTGTGAACACCTACTGTATGAGGAAAACATCATTAATATTTGCTGGTATTGACTGAGAAGAGATTTGAGCTGAATAGGCTTCAGCATCCAGTCTAATTGCACACCTGAGCACGAGGTAAACAGAAAATAACACACACGAGGGATAAAAGTAATGGAGGTGTTTCTAGAAGCTGAAAAAAAAAAAAAAACTCCTGTTAGGATGAATTAGCAGGAAGAAACAGACGGGTGACAAATTAAAGGAAAAACCATCAAACCATTCAGTGAGCCCTCGCACCCTAAGGAAGGGAGCATTGTCATCCTGTCCATCAGCACGGAAATGTTTCATCACAGGATAAAGGTGAACAACACTGTATTGATTTGCAGTGACGAGACAAGCCAGCAGCAGTAACTGATGGTGAACTGTAGTTCACATTCAAGTCAAATATCCTTGTTTAATTTGACAGCAAATGTTTACACTCATAGGTTGTGAGTCGTGTCACCTCAGCGGTTACGTATGTGCACCCTCAGTGTTGTGATGTGAATTTGTTATGAGGAAGATAATATCGACAAGAGACGACATTTGTGTGAATGAAGGGAAAAGAGAAATAAACTGAGAGAACTGCCTGCAGACCAAGCGCTAGTGTCTCCTGTCTCTGCTTTTCCTGCACAGAGCACCTGCAGCATGTTAGCATTGTTACTGTGAACATGCTGATGTAAGCATTTAGCTTAAAGCACTGCTGTGCCTTGTACAGCCTCACAGAGTTGCCAGCATGCCGTATTGACATAGTCTTCTTTGGACATTTCATCTATAGTGGCAACAGGACATAACGGTATTATTGCCATCATAGAACACAACAGTTAATTTTCAATCTGGACCCTACACCTGTCCTCTTTACTCTAATGTTTAATGCTTTACTCTAACTTGTTAGAAGCTAGCACGAACAGCCAGTTGCTTTTTCTACAGCGAACATTTTGATTTTTCAGAGGAAGAAAAACACAAGTGTTAATTACATTAAAAATGGTTCTGTTCTGTTCGGGAACCTGTTTGAACAATACCAGGACCCTGAAGCTTCATATTTCAACAGGCAATCTCATTGACATCTTTATCTCTTTTTCAGAGAGAGCCAAAAATAAACATATACAGTTTATACATACACAGACACACAGATAATTCACAGACATACATTATACATTGTCACATTTTAAGAAATGCATGTGCAGCTGTGGCTGTAAACACATAAGGAAAACTTTTTAAAATGTTCCAGAGAAATGAGAGAGTGTAACATCATGTTTTTTCCGAAGCTCATTCCATTTGTATACAGTGCTGCATTTCAACCCGGCTCTTTCCGGGTTACAAGTACAGCTACAGTTAAGCTACATTAAGCTAATGTTGTCCTGTGACCTCACATTGTAAGTGCTGTATTTAAATGTAAGCAGAGAGCAGAGGGAGCTCGGCAGTTTCAGTGGTGGAGCCTTATGAATAAACAACATACAACGCTGCTGCCTCCTGTAGTGGTGAGTGAGAAAAGTGAGGAAAAATACACTGTAGTGAAAATTATGCATTTATCCAATTAGCATGAAAATGCTGCTAACATGTCAGTGCTTCAATAATAAAACTCCAACAATATAAACTGTATAAAAACAGGCCGCCATGAAAAACAAACATTCTGCATCATGAGTATTATAACCTTTGACCAAATTGTGTTAATAATACACATGTACTTTTACAGTTTAAAGTAACATTTCTATACAGTTTCATGTCACTTTTACTTGAGTAAAAAACCTGAAAACATAAAAGTCCTATGAAATTATATGAATATATTATTATGACGCTTGAAACAGGATGTTGTGGCAGGACTATAGTACGGTGGCCTCAAGAGCTCAACGTACTGACACAAAATACACAAAACACATGGACATATTATAATACATGTATTATATAAAATAATGTATCATGATTACATTCAAGTACGTCCCAGCCAGGTTCATCACGTTTTTTGTGTTTTCTGAATTTGTTTTGAGGAGGGACACCGTACTTTAAACAGAAAGGGGGTCAAGTGTAAACCAATGATGTATCAGTTAAGCTTTTCATTTCATTTGGTCTTTATATTAATCAACATGTAGTCAAACATACGCTGAGAGCTGGACCGTAATGTCAGTGCAGGCTCAGTGTTACAGTAGAGACATGGGGCCGTAACCTTAGCTGAGAATTAAGTGCTCTGGAAGATAATCAAGGATTATTTGGCAGCTTTGAGTAAAAACAAGCAGAGTTGCAATTTAAGCCACTCCGATTACCACCGCTCGCTTTGAAATGAGATGGATCAAAGCTGAAACTGCGCTTTACTCAACTTTCCATCACCGCTAAGCAGAGGGGTGTTTCTTCCTCACCTCCACATAAAAATCACTGCATGTTATTCCAAGTGTTGTCGGGGACACAAGTGGCAGCACAGAAAACCACGCTGCAGCCGAGGGAACATATTATCATTTCGTCAGCGTACGAGCACTCCAGGAACTCGTTTGTCTCCAGGCCGGGAGCCGTCATCTTACCGCAGACGAGTCTTGTAAAGTTGATACTAACTCAAGTGATAGTCTCCCTACGAGCTCTGACAAGTTCATTTGGGTATAATTACTTGCCCCACTCAGGTATTCCGTCGACATTTGTCACCGTGACACCCGCACTCCCCGATAAGATTAATTTGTCATATTTCTTGTGTTGAATATTTTTCCTTCTTGTTACTGATCTAATCCTCACAGCTCAGCAGAGTGTGGCAGCACAGGATACTCTTTTACCTGCAGAGACGCAGTGGACCACCTCCATGCTTATTTATGTGAGTGGTCCCGGCACCCGGAGATAACGTCATTTAGCAGGACCTGGGAGAGCGGCCCCTCCGCTCCCGTTCAGACCTGACACCGGGCAGACGGATTTAGCTCCGCTGCCCTGACTCTGCACCACTTAAACTATGAGCCATTCCAGGCTCCATTAAGAGAATCGCTTCCTAATGAACCCTCTTCCTCTGGAGGAAGTGATTAATAGGAGTGGCCATCCAGGATTGCATTACCCAGCAACACTCCTCTCTGCAAAATGGGGCACACACAGGAATACAAAGAGTGGAGTGCTAGCTTGCTAACAATCATCCTAATGTTGTCAGGGAAGCAGCAAAAAAAGAAGAAAAATTGTATACACTCTATCAGAGCTTTAGATTGGATATCCTCTTTCGGCATCACACAAAATGGCGTATTTGGCAGGAGTTATTTCCTAATCCTTTGATTCATAGTGTCTATTTGAAGTCTGAAACCACAAACATCTCAATAGCAATCACATCACAGCCTTGCTTCAAGCGCAGTGGAGATACAGGATTTACGTTGGAAAGGATCATTTGGTGTTTTTGATCACTTTCACTAAAGAAGCTGCTGGGCCTCGAAAACAAAACCAACAGCGCAGCCTATGGAGTCACTGTCGCACAGTGAAACTCCACAACAATAGAAGCCATCAGAGAAAACCACAGGAGCCATATGCTGGTGACAACAGGACGCAAACGCCGCTACCTCCCCTTCCCTAGAGCTCCAATCATGCTACACTCTGCAGTGTGTTGCCTTCGTTTTCGCTTTTAACATATGGCAGAGCAACGACTGGAAGAGAAGAAGATCATATGTTGCACAGGGGAGGGTTTTGACAGTCGCACAGCTCCGTTGACTCTAAGGGGGGTTTCATTTGCTGGCAATGATACAGATGAGGATCAAGCGAAGTCTCTCCAGGGATCACTTCCATGCTGTGGAGAAAAGCTGTTTTCTGCAGTATTAATCTACTGATCTATGACTTGAGCACAAGCCCCATAAACTCCGTGAGGCCAAAAGGCTGCGGGAAGATACAGGTCATTTAGAGGTGCGAGGCCCGTTAACAGACTTAACAATGTGGCTCACTGGTTCACTGGTAAACTTCTGGTAATCCTCGATGTCCTGACCTCTGAGAGTCACACAGGAAATGGGTAAAAACCTTTGCCCTGGAGGATTGTAAGGCTCTGCCTCCTGTGCACCTTCATGGATGGTTTCATGAGAAAATAAACAACAAAAAAAACATAAGAGGATATAGATAGCCCAGACCCTTGACACCGCTGATGAGGTGGTGAGAAAAAGCAGCAAAGAGTACTCAAGGCATGGAGAGGCTGCAGAGGACAGTTGAGACTGATTACAGTGACCGCCAGGGCTTTTCTAGCTCGTCTGAGCACGCTGGCGACCGCCACACACACACACACACACTCCTTGACTCCATGGCACAGCAAGATGCGACATGAACAACCTACCGCTGCGCTGTAATTCATCAGTGACCTTTAGTCTGCATGCATGAACCAACCAGTCTGTGAAAGAAGCGGTGCGCCAACCTGTTGGTGGCCTCTGGTCGCGAGCCACGAAGGTTACTCCGGCTGAGGCTCTGAAAGAGACGCTCGACAGAGGAATGGAGCCCATTGTTCGCACTTCATTTTCTGGTCAGTTGGCATTTGCTCTCTGATTAGCTCATTATGGTGTTCGGCGAGTGGCAGGCGGTGCAAGCCAGCCGACCTGATGGAGTGAACTGGGCCACGAAAAATAGCTGCTATCACAGATGTGTGTGACAGACACTCTGAGGCATTAGCATCCTGTTAATGAACTACAAATGATGATGATGCTGATGACTTTAATTAGACCCATTTCATACGTACATGTTTGCCTGCAGAGAGGAACAAGCAAATGATCTGTTGAGCCCCGGAGAAGATTGTTTCCTGATAAGGAGACTGACTCTGTCTGTGATGGTGGTTTACAGGTTTGTTGGAGTTACTACATGGTTGTATGCTGTTTTAATCCACCCCTCCCTCCTCCATCCCTAACTGCAGCAAACACACACAAAAACAGTGCAAGTCCTCATTAGCTTTAGCAAAGTATAAATCAGAAGCTGACACTCTTAAGTGACACACCGCAATGCTGTCATTGTGTGGAGTCATCTGCTTGCCTCTAAGGAAACATTAAGTAATTGTCAATTCAGGATCCGAGCAGTGCTCGACCATCTTAACTACATCGTTTTCTTGCTGTTCAATTTGGAAGCGGCGCTTTATGACCACAGAAAACCGTCAAGAAAAAACCATAAACAGCGCCTCATTGCACTGAATGTTTTTTTTGGTTGTTTTTTTTTGTTGCAGCACCTTATGTCCATGGTGCAAAAGCGAGCTTGAACTCAGACCACAAATGTCACTTAATTGAGGGTGTCAATCAACCACCCCCCCCCCCCCCCCCCCGTCAATCTATATATGTGAACGATTGGCGCCTAGGTGCTGGATGAGAGCTGCGGGGAGAGTGTAGACTCATCAAAACACCAGATCTTGTCCTTGGATACTGTGTGGGCTGAATAACTGATTTCAATTTGACCTTCAGTGTGTGTGTGTGTGTGTGTGTGTGTGTGTGTGTGTGTGTGTGTGTGTGTTTGGGAATGTGCTCTCTGCTTTGTCATGAACATAGCCCAAAGTTGTCCAAGTAGGTGGAACCCCCCCCCCCCCCCCCCATGCCACTTCGCAGAGAGCTTAGCAGTGGAAATAGAGATATCCCTCTGCAAATCCGTAAATGACGGTTACTCCTCCTCTCGAAAGAGAAGTTAATCCGCTCCTCTCGGCCCACTGGTCGCTTTCTGGTGCATATTAGCGTTGCCTGATCACCAGCACAGGTGCCTGCTGCTGCTGCTGCTGCTGCTGCTGCTGCTGCTGCTGCTGCTGCTGCTTCAGAATCTAAATAAAAATCCGCTGTTATTCATCAAGTAGGTTACATAAACTGAGAAGCCACTCTTCAAAGACAGAATTTGTTTTTGAAAGTGCTCAGGACTCTGTTGATAATAATGTGAGAAAAACAAGTTTTGTTTGGAGGAATATATAACAGCTCCAACTCCTGCTTCAGTACTGGTTTGTGAATAAGACCAAATTATATTTTGTAGATATTAGACTTTTAAAGAAAAATCTGTGGATAAAATGAAAAAGAAAATGATAACAGTTTAGAAACATAAAATAAAGAAATAAGCTGATTTTGGCCAAGCTTTTGAAGACTATGAGACTATTTTTTTCCACTGTTCGGTCCCTTGATATGATGCCATGTGTTTGGTTATTGTAATCACTGTAGTGGCTGAAAACACTTGACTAGAAGTGATTGCACTGACACGTTTTGATAAGATTCCACATGAATAAACATGAATGTGTTGATTATTAGTGCTGGTAGAAGTGGTGGCAGTCACACTTTTCTGGATTTAAATGAAGACAGATAAAGTTTTATGGTTACTATTTCCATGTTGATGCATGTCCATGATATCACCACATGTATTTGGCAAATGTAATTCTTTCACATTAAGTTTCTGTTTGTAAATAATTTCAATGAATCTCTCAATAATCAATCTACAGACATTGATTATGTAACATTGCTGGCTTCATCGGTCTGTTTTAATGACACCCGTTTGTCATTCAGATAAACTGTATCTGTTCCTCATGTAAACTTCTACAATGTCTTTATTAAAGAGGACCTTAGGCTTTGCTGAGTTTCCCCTTTCTTATAATGTGTTATATAACTTTTTGTGTATGTAAATGGTCTCCAGAGTCACAAGGCTCAAAATTCACACCAAAGGGAGTAACTCTGTCTGGGCAAAATCCAATTTTCTTTGTATGAAACACCTCTATGGGGGTTCAAACCTCACTTCCTGGACCTATTGATGTCAATACATCCCTTGGTGCTGCCCACCTGCAAGTTGGACACCCCCACACAAGGCACAGCACAGCACATAACTACTTATAATGAAGAGTTTTCTTTAGTTTTGTAACCATGCGAACCATGATACTTGAAGCGAAGGTAAAGTCCAACTGTCTGTCTATTCCTCCATTATTTATATTCCTTTAGTCAAGAAGTGTCCACAGATTAAAAAAAAAAAAAAAAAATCAGAAGGGTTTTTTTCATGAAAATATTCCAGGTTATGAATATTGTTGTAAGTTTATTGCAGACTGTTGAGCAACTTGATTCGCAGCATTTCTCTTCACATTTATGCCTCTTCCCTCCTTCCGGCTGCCTGACAGTGGGTTTTGATTGTTTTCCGGCACCAGTCCAGCTTGTGAAGGTGGATCAGGCTTTAAAGAGCCCTGAGCACTAACAGAGTGTTACAGACAGAGGGTTAATATAGTACAGTATAAGATGTACAGTAGGAAAAAAAAAGTATTTTTGGAACATTGAAGCATATAAATCGGTTTTAGCAGACATCAAGAATAAAAAAAATGGCCATAATAGGTCTTCTTTAAGACATGAGAGGACGTCACAAAAAGAGCCACAATGTTCACATAATAGTTGAAATGTGATGCACAAAAGAGGCTGAGTTGGACATCAAGTAAGAAAATATTTTACTGTTCTATTCCTCTGACTTGAAAATGTAATTTATGACCACTGTGAACATTAAAGACGCTTCATTTGATTCTCACAGTGAATCCCCTGATATACTGTATGTTCTCATCACTTTTCTCATTTATTATAAAGTAAATTCTGACGCCTGTGTTTCAGTGTCTGATGTGTATGAAAATAGACTGATAAAATGTCACTTGCAACACTGTTGGACATAAAAGGATTAAACTGATGCAGCAGAATCAGAGATACTGTATTAATTATATTCCATACATTCTTCCTCCTGATAATAACTTTAATTATATAGCACCTTTAAAAAGAAAGTCTATGAACTAATTTGACAGGTAAAGTTAAAGAATAAAGACACACAATATACTTCAATATAACTAAAAGCAATTAGAGAGAGTAGATACAGTAAAACAAGCAATAAAACAACGACATCACATAAAAGCAGGTCTATGAAAACAGGTTTTCAGAAGTGATTTAAAAGAAGTCACTGATTCTGCCAACCACATCTCCGGCTGGTGGTTCCAAAGCAGAGGTGCTTTCCTTGTCAAAATCTGATGCCTGGTTCCCCTTTAAATCCAGACTCTATTTGTTTTATTCCTAATTGCTTTTCTGGATATTCATGATTTGCAAATGTGTTACTGGGCACAAATGACAATCAGAAATAAACACAGTGATTGCATGAGGTGTTTTCTTCTCTCTTCATTGCCTGATCTGACCTGGAGAATCATCTCAGCAACTTCGTCTTGGGTCATTCACTAATTAGCATTTTCTGATCTGACATTTCAAAAGTGCAATCTTATTATCTGATAATGCTACGGTGAAGGCTAGCAGCGATGAGGAGTTACTTAAATCTGGTCTTGGCTGGATTAACCTGTTAACCTGTTACTGAAACCCCTATCTCCCTCCATGTAATGTGTCTGCACCCTGTCCCCTCCAAATTCCCATTATCTCCAGTGCAACCAGCACTACTATGCTGCTAATTTGTGTTAATTGGATTAAACATTCAGTGCTTCTCTTCAAGACACATTCACACAATGAGCTAATAAAGCAGGACTCGTCTTATTTGATAATGTACTTCAGTGTTACAGACTCACACATTTACACTGAATCACATTAACAAAACCAACTCTCATGCAGTGAAGCTGGAGCCTTCAGGGCCAATCTGGATCTGGATCTGGATCTGGATCTGGATCGTGGGGCCCTGGAGCAGTTGCCCACTTTGCCCAGTTGGGAATTCACTAAGATTTACATAGTGATTAGTGATACAGTGATTATTACAGAAAAGAAACATCTGATTTAGAATTTTTATTTTTATTTAATTGGAATGATGCAATTTAACATACAGAGCATGAAACTAATGTGATGCAGAGTTTTGTCCCTAGATCCGAATGCAATTTGAGTTCTTATCAAATCCAAATCCTTATGAATCCCTTATTTTATTTTTATTTATTTTTTTACATAATATCACACAGTACCTAAACCACAGAGGCTCTATGTGCTGAAAGGGCGTTCACCACATTTCTTGTTCCTGCTCTGTGACATTCATTAACTGTGTCCCGACTCATTTTTCCTTTTGCCACAAGGAAAACAGCGTTAGCTTCTCCTGTGCTCCACTTGTTGCTGTTTGTAACTTTGTATAATGTGTCTTGTCTGTACATTGTGTATATATATACTGTATATGTGTGTGTGTGTGTGTATGTGTGTTTAGTGTCCTACAGATGAAAATTAGCTTTAACTGTGGTCTGATACATCCAATTGTAACATTTATGTTTAATATTGGTCAAATAAAAACCATACAGATTAAATAAAAACAACACAGTGGGAATTATTTTAATTGTACTTTATCATTCAGCAAATATCAGCTTGCACTTATTAAATAGATGCAGTACTTACGCTAAGGTCTCCTACTGTACTGAATCTTTAGTGATGTCCCTCACTTGTAAGTCGCTTTGCATAAAAGCGTCTGCCAAATGAGAAAATGTTAATGTAAATGTAAATGTAAACAACCCACCAACTTTTCTGCAAACATGATGCACTTTAAATGACCTGAAGGTGAAATGGTTGTTGCACATCAGGCTGAGGCCTCCACTCCACACAACCTTACTACTTAGCATGTGGGTTGGCAGATAAATATTTAGAAAAGGAACTTGTTGTTCCCCCTTAGTCATGATTAGCACAAAATTCTTTTGGTTGTTTTGTTGACTTTGGTGAAGTGTATCCAGCTGAGGTGGTCTTGTATTTCACCTTTTGTTTCTTTCAGTAGTGTCAGAAAGAGACAAAAGAGTCTGTCTAACTTTTTCACATCCAGGACCTCTAAACTGACACAGAATAGACCATGGATTCCGCTTTAATAAGATTTTGTCCCAGGGTTCCCCAATCTGAAAAGATTTTTGCTTTAAGGTTTTAAGTTTTATTACAGAGAAAGACAAGTGTTTGAAAACCATGACCATGGATTGAGTTATTGTGAAAATAAATGATCCCCCTTTTTTGACAACCACAGGTCTAAGAGATCATAAATGAAAAAATTTGATTAAGAATTTCTTTTAGCTTAAAAGTGCTATTTGTGAGTTTTCTCTGCCGCTAAACATTGTTTCTTGCCGGGAGCGGGTGGTGGTGATTGTCGCTTGACAGGGGCTTCGGCCGTCGTCACATTTACAGGACGAGAGGTTATAATACGTCCTCTGAGCAGAGCTACGTCATCAGGGCAGATTGGAGGCTACAGCGAGCGAGATGGGCTAACTTTAGTAGAACAAAAGACGTGATAGAGACAAGAATCAACAGCTGTTGGCGAGTAAAGGAATGAAGTTTGATGCTGAACTCACAATGCTTCTTCTAAACAGCTGTTAATGCAGCTGTTAATGCTAACATTGGCTATGTAGCAATAGCAAAACTTACAAATAGCTATGGTATTTTACCACCATAGAACCACATCCAAAATGGAAGTGGCTATTTGAATTCATCCCTGTGTCTGTAAGTCATACCGTATGTGCTGCCCTTTCAGCCCATTCATCTACATCTACAGAGCCTTGTAGCTACAGCGTGTGTGCTGCATGGTATGCTTTCTGAAACACAAGGCGTGAAGGAGGTGAGGAGAATAGAATGTTTTATCTGTGCACACAGTGCAGTGTAGTACATTCATCTTGGAGCAGTGACAGCACCCGGCTCAGTGACCCCTATCCCCCTCTCCACTCTCAAACAGTAAATTATTACTGTCCATTGCATAATTACAAGGCTAAGTGCAAGTTATTCCAGCCTGCATGCGCTTATCCGGCAGACATCGCTGTCAGAGCCGGGTTATACAGAGTGTGTATCTGGTCTTATTTCTGGGGAGGAGAGGAGATGTGTTGCTTAAGAGCAACATTGTGTAGGATGGTAGGGATCAGAGTTCCTAATCAGGCAGCAATGAGGGAGCATCATGTGATGAAATGGGGAGAAAAAAGGAGGGGACAGAGAGTAAGGGAAGAATGGGAGGATTAAAAGAATAAGCTGAAATGTGATCAAATGTAAGGAAGGAGATGAGATGGAATGGGAGCACAGAGACGAGGGGGAAACAGCAGCTTGTGTTTGTGGAGATTTTCTGACAGCAGCTCTTATAGGATAGGCTTATAAATCAGAAGTCACCCTGCAAGTCTCCTCTATCAGTAGACTTTTCTACATGGGCAACTTTGCATTGATGGGGGAGCCAAGCATGGAGCAGAGCTGAGAGTCTCATGATGGGATGGCAGGGCTATGGTTGCAAGATGACTGATAGGATGAGCTCCCTCAAGCACTGAAGTTACACCTCAGTGGGTGGTGTTGACTAGCTGGCGGAGGCAAGCGGTACACTGCTGTACAGCTCAGTGCAAAAGGTATACTCACAAACGCCCGAAATAGAAACACAGTTCAACACATATTCTGCTTTCGTGGTGCGCTCTAACTTTCTTTATTTATACCCCCACACCAGAAAGGAGGCATGAAGATTAAAGCCATAAGCGAAACCGCTGGGAAGAAGGGGTGACAAAAAGTCAGAAGGCATCAAGAAAAAAAAAAGAAAACTGCAGCAGCTGTGGTGGAAGAGCAAAAAGCACAAAGACAGCTGAGGGACTGTGAGAATTCAGATGCCGTTTGATCGGTCACAAAAGTTGCAGAAATCCTCTAACAAGCTCAGCAAAGCGAGCGCGCCGACCATTCATTTTGAACGAGGCGATCACTGGATGTTAAGCGTGCGGGAAACAAAAGGCGATGAACTGGAAAGAGAAATGGAGATGCCCTCCTACAAGCCAACACAACACTTTGTGTGGTGTTTTCAACCCAGCTGCAGACGGTCACCAGTGGATACTGGTGTGTGAAGAATTAGATTATTTCAGTCAGTGAGCCTTTCTCACATCACAGCAAAGTACAGAGCAAATGTGGCCACTAAAACCTGAATCTGAATTTTTTTCCAGCAGCTACATTCCTGCCAATGAAAGCACCTTTAAAAAAAACCCAATGCAGCTCCCATGGTGCTTTGCAGTGAATGATTTAATCACCAAATCAGTGGTTCTTTAAGTCCTTGAGAGGTCTCTAGTGGGACCTCCAGCTCAATGACACATCTTTTGAGTGTAATTTAACTGGCAAGGAGTGATCCCAAGCAGCAGTGTGGAAGACTGACTCCAGCATCCTAATCATAGTTTTCACCCCGTCACTATTATCTCCCTGCAGCTCTGCAATCCTATAAAAATGCTAAATGAATCAATCACACACAAAAATCTTCTTATGTGGATGTCTGAAGTGGTGTCTGTCGCGCACAAGTGACGACAGCGAGCGGCTTTGTGTGCCGGTGACACGGGAAACAAGCAAGAACACTTGCAGCAAACAAGGAGCAAAATAACTAGTTTGCGGTGGATATTTATGTGTTATGACTGAATCATGGGATTTCATCTTACCTTCCAATGAGAAAGCTTTGACTCTGCTGCAGTTGGAGTGTGCTGGAGATTTACAGCAGGGCTCAGCTGAGGATCTGTGTCCAACTACTGCCCCCTGCAGCATGTTTCCTTTCATTTCTAGAGCTTAAAATGATGGGAATGAGTGGGCAAGGTGCAGAGAAAGTAAGCATCTTACAGGATCACAGACGGCTGCCACTGTGCAATAATATTCTGTTGATTACTCAGCTAATAATTTAGTCTATAATGTGCCAAAAATAGTGACTAATGTACAGCTCAGCCTAATGAGATGCTTATTTTGTCAAAGGTAGTAATTTTCTATTTCGTGAAAGCAAGAAAAACAAAATGTATTTTTAGCAGCTTTTACCAAATCAGTGAAAGAAATGGTTCTGCTACTCATTTCATTTTCTTGTGTTCAGTTTCTGTCAATTCTCTAATTAAGTACATCTAAACCTTTTTAGCCTGTGGCCCTTTAAAGTGTATCAGTGTGTTGTTGTTGTGACCTGTGTATTGTGCACAGAGGAGATAAGGATGCCATGAGCTGTGAGCAGTTTGATGATTTGAAAATGTGTCTTCGGGGGGTGTCCCGAAACCTTCCTGATTAAGGCTCATACCACTTGCACCCAGCAAGTCCTCTGAGCAGCAAGTCCCCGGTTTGACTCGACATTTTTACTATACTATGATGTTTTGATGTCTTTTTATACCGTGACTTTGTGATGGGGCAGCATGGTAAACAGTGGCTAGAACTGTTGCCTCACACTCAGAAAGTTGTGGGTTCTAATCCTGAGCCTTTCTGTATTGAGTTTGCAATTTCTCCCTGTGCCTGGATGTGTCTCTAATGCCTTACTGTATTATGACCTTTTTATGTCTTACTACACTATAAAATTTTATGCCTTACTATACTGTGACTTTTATGCCTTACTATACTATGTTGTTTTTATCTTTTAAACTAGTTTAAAGCTCGACAGAGCCAGCATGGTGGTACAGTGGTTAGAAATATTGCCTTGCACTAATAAGGTTGTGGGTTTGACTCCCAGTCCAGTAGCGTTTCTGTTTGCATGTTCTCCTTATGCTTGCATGTGTTTTCTCCAGGTATTCAGGCTTCCTCCCAAACACATGCACATTAGGTTGATTGGCAACTCCAATCGTGTACTATATTATAACTTTGTTTATGTCTTATTATACTATGTCAGTTCCTGAGATTTTTATGCCTTACTGTACTATTTAGTTTATGTGTTTTAAATTATTTCAAATTTGTGAGGCGCAAGCAGGGTGGTACAGTTACACAGAGTAGGTTCTGGTTCAAATCCCGGTCCTGAGGCATTCCTGTGTGCAGTTTGCATGTTCTCCTTATGCGTGAATGGGTTTTCTCCTGGTACTGTGGCTTCATTCGAAACAAATGCATATTAGTTTGATTGGCAACTCCAATCCTTTACTATACTGATGTTTTTTTTATGCCTTACTATACTATGATGTTTTTGATGTTTCATGACTTATTATACTGTGACATTTTTTGACTTTTTATGCCTTACTATACTGTGATGTTTTTATTTAGCTTTTTATGCCTTACTATACTATGACGTTTTTTGACTTTTTAAGCCTTACTACGTATACTATGACTATTTTTTGAAATTTTAAGCCTTACTATACAATGACATTTTTATGAGGTTTTATGCCTGACTATACTATGACGTTTTTATGACATTTTATGCCTTATTATACTATGATGTTTGTATGAGGTTTTATTCCTGACTACACTATGACGTTTTTTGATGTTTCATGACTTATTATGCGATGGCGTTTTTATGACATTTTATGCCTTTATATACTGTGACACTTTTTGACTTTTTATGCCTTTCCATACTATGATTTTTTTAATGACATTTTATGCCCTACTATACTATGACGTTTTTATGACATTTTATTCCTTAATATACTGTGACATTTGTTGACTTTTTATGCCTTACTATACTATGACTTTTTTTTTTTACTTTTTATGCCTTACTATACTATGACCTTTTTTATGAGGTTTTATTCCTTACTATTATGACATTTTTATCACATTTTATGCCTTACTATACTACAATGTTTTTATGACGGTGTATTCCTTACCATACTATGACGTTTTTATGATATTTTATGCCTTAATATAATATGATGTTTTTTTGACATTTTATGCCATACTATACTATGACTTTTTTCAAATTTTTATGCCATACTATACTATGACATTTTTCTGCATTTTTATCCCTAACTATACTATGTTGTTGTATTCCTTACCATACTATGAGATTTTTAAGACCTTTTATGCCTTAATAGTCTATGATATTTTTTTGACATTTTATGCCATACTATACTATGACATTTTTCACATTTTTATGCCATATTATACTATGACATTTTTTGACATTTTTTTGCCTTAATATACTATGTCGTTGTATTCATTGCCATACTATGAGGTTTTTAAGACCTTTTATGCCTTAATATACTATGATGTTTTTTTGACATTTTATGCCATACTATACTATGACATTTTTCACATTTTTATGCCATATTATAGTATGACATTTTTTTACTTTTTTTTGCCTTAATATACTATGTCGTTGTATTCATTGCCATACTATGAGGTTTTTAAGACCTTTTATGCCTTAATATACTACGATGTTTTTTTGACATTTTATGCCATACTATACTATGACATTTTTCACATTTTTATGCCATATTATAGTATGACATTTTTTGACATTTTTTTGCCTTAATATACTATGTCGTTGTATTCATTGCCATACTATGAGGTTTTTAAGACCTTTTATGCCTTAATATACTATGATGGTTTTTTTTTACATTTTTATGCCATACTATACTATGACAATTTTTCAAATTTTTATGCCATACTATACTATGACGTTTTTCTGCATTTTTATCCCTAACTATACTATGTTGTTGTATTCCTTACCATACTATGAGGTTTTTAAGACCTTTTATGCCTTAATAGTCTATGATATTTTTTTGACTTTTTATGCCATACTATACTATGACATTTTTCACATTTTTATGCCATATTATACTATGACATTTTTTGACATTTTTTTGCCTTAATATACTATGTCGTTGTATTCATTGCCATACTATGAGGTTTTTAAGACCTTTTATGCCTTAATATACTATGATGGTTTTTTTGACATTTTTATGCCATACTATACTATGACAATTTTTCACATTTTTATGCCATATTATACTATGACATTTTTTGACATTTTTTTGCCTTAATATACTATGTTGTTGTATTCCTTGCCATACTATGAGGTTTTTAAGACCTTTTATGCCTTAATAGTCTATGATATTTTTTTGACTTTTTATGCCATACTATACTATGAAATTTTTCACATTTTTATGCCATATTATACTATGACATTTTTTAACATTTTTTTGCCTTAATATACTATGTCGTTGTATTCATTGCCATACTATGAGGTTTTTAAGACCTTTTATGCCTTAATATACTATGATGGTTTTTTTGACATTTTTATGCCATACTATACTATGACATTTTTCACATTTTTATGCCATATTATACTATGACATTTTTTGACATTTTTTTGCCTTAATATACTATGTCGTTGTATTCATTGCCATACTATGAGGTTTTTAAGACCTTTTATGCCTTAATATACTATGATGTTTTTTTGACATTTTATGCCATACTATACTATGACATTTTTCACATTTTTATGCCATATTATAGTATGACATTTTTTGACATTTTTTTGCCTTAATATACTATGTCGTTGTATTCATTGCCATACTATGAGGTTTTTAAGACCTTTTATGCCTTAATATACTATGATGTTTTTTTTGACCTTTTATGCCATACTATACTATGACATTTTTCACATTTTTATGCCATATTATACGACGATTTTATGAGGTTTTATTTCTTACTATTATGACATTTTTATGACATTTTTATAACATTTTATGCCTTACTATACTATGACCTTTTTTATGAGGTTTTATTCCTGACTATACTATGACATTTTTATGACATTTTATGCCATACTATACTATGACATTTTTCACATTTTTATCCCTAACTATACTATGTCGTTGTATTCCTTACCATACTATGAGATTTTTAAGACCTTTTATGCCTTAATAGTCTATGATATTTTTTTGACATTTTATGCCATACTATACTATGACATTTTTCACATTTTTATGCCATATTATACTATGACATTTTTTGACATTTTTTTGCCTTAATATACTATGTCGTTGTATTCATTGCCATACTATGAGGTTTTTAAGACCTTTTATGCCTTAATATACTATGATGTTTTTTTGACATTTTTATGCCATACTATACTATGACATTTTTCACATTTTTATGCCATATTATAGTATGACATTTTTTTACTTTTTTTTGCCTTAATATACTATGTCGTTGTATTCATTGCCATACTATGAGGTTTTTAAGACCTTTTATGCCTTAATATACTACGATGTTTTTTTGACATTTTATGCCATACTATACTATGACATTTTTCACATTTTTATGCCATATTATAGTATGACATTTTTTGACATTTTTTTGCCTTAATATACTATGTCGTTGTATTCATTGCCATACTATGAGGTTTTTAAGACCTTTTATGCCTTAATATACTATGATGGTTTTTTTTTACATTTTTATGCCATACTATACTATGACAATTTTTCAAATTTTTATGCCATACTATACTATGACGTTTTTCTGCATTTTTATCCCTAACTATACTATGTTGTTGTATTCCTTACCATACTATGAGGTTTTTAAGACCTTTTATGCCTTAATAGTCTATGATATTTTTTTGACTTTTTATGCCATACTATACTATGACATTTTTCACATTTTTATGCCATATTATACTATGACATTTTTTGACATTTTTTTGCCTTAATATACTATGTTGTTGTATTCATTGCCATACTATGAGGTTTTTAAGACCTTTTATGCCTTAATATACTATGATGGTTTTTTTGACATTTTTATGCCATACTATACTATGACAATTTTTCACATTTTTATGCCATATTATACTATGACATTTTTTGACATTTTTTTGCCTTAATATACTATGTTGTTGTATTCCTTGCCATACTATGAGGTTTTTAAGACCTTTTATGCCTTAATAGTCTATGATATTTTTTTGACTTTTTATGCCATACTATACTATGACATTTTTCACATTTTTATGCCATATTATACTATGACATTTTTTAACATTTTTTTGCCTTAATATACTATGTCGTTGTATTCATTGCCATACTATGAGGTTTTTAAGACCTTTTATGCCTTAATATACTATGATGGTTTTTTTGACATTTTTATGCCATACTATACTATGACATTTTTCACATTTTTATGCCATATTATACTATGACATTTTTTGACATTTTTTTGCCTTAATATACTATGTCGTTGTATTCATTGCCATACTATGAGGTTTTTAAGACCTTTTATGCCTTAATATACTATGATGTTTTTTTGACATTTTTATGCCATACTATACTATGACATTTTTCACATTTTTATGCCATATTATACGACGATTTTATGAGGTTTTATTTCTTACTATTATGACATTTTTATAACATTTTATGCCTTACTATACTATGACCTTTTTTATGAGGTTTTATTCCTGACTATACTATGACATTTTTATGACATTTTATGCCATACTATACTATGACATTTTTCACATTTTTATGCCATACTATACTATGACATTTTTTGACATTTTTTTGCCTTAATATACTATGTCGTTGTATTCATTGCCATACTATGAGGTTTTTAAGACCTTTTATGCCTTAATATACTATGATGGTTTTTTTGACATTTTTATGCCATACTATACTATGACATTTTTCACATTTTTATGCCATATTATACTATGACATTTTTTGACATTTTTTTGCCTTAATATACTATGTCGTTGTATTCATTGCCATACTATGAGGTTTTTAAGACCTTTTATGCCTTAATATACTATGATGTTTTTTTGACATTTTATGCCATACTATACTATGACATTTTTCAAATTTTTATGCCATATTATACTATGACAATTTTTCAAATTTTTATGCCATACTATACTATGACGTTTTTCGGCATTTTTATCCCTAACTATACTATGTTGTTGTATTCCTTACCATACTATGAGGTTTTTAAGACCTTTTATGCCTTAATAGTCTATGATATTTTTTTGACTTTTTATGCCATACTATACTATGAAATTTTTCACATTTTTATGCCATATTATACTATGACATTTTTCACATTTTTATGCCATATTATACGACGATTTTATGAGGTTTTATTTCTTACTATTATGACATTTTTATAACATTTTATGCCTTACTATACTATGACCTTTTTTATGAGGTTTTATTCCTGACTATACTATGACATTTTTATGACATTTTATGCCTTACTATACTATGGCCTTTTTTATGAGGTTTTATTCTTTACTATTATGAAGTACTACGATGTTTTTATGTCGTTGTATTCATTGACGTACTATGAGGCTTTTAAGACCATTTATGCCTTAATATACTATGATGTTTTTTTGACATTTTATGCCATACTTTACTATGACATTTTTCACATTTTTATGCCATACTATACTATGACATTTTTTTGCCTTAATATACTATGTCGTTGTATTCATTGCCATACTATGAGGTTTTTAAGACCTTTTATGCCTTAATATACTATGACATTTTTCACATTTTTATGCCATACTATACTATGGCGTTGTATTCCTATCCATACTATGACGTTTTTATGACCTTTTATGCCTTAATATAGTATGATTTTTTTAATGTTTTATGCCATTTTTGCCATACTATACTATGACATTTTATGCCATTTTATGCCATACTATACTATGACATTTTTCACATTTATATGCTATACTATACTATGACGTTTTATTCCTTACCATACTATGACGTTTTTATGACCTTTTATGCCTTAATATACTATGATGTTTTTTTGACATTTTATACCACACTATACTATGATACCTTTCACATTTTTATGCCATACTTTACTATGACATTTTTGACATTTTATGCCATACTTTACTATGACATTTTTGACATTTTTATGCCATACTATACTATGACGTTTTTATGAGGTTTTATTCCTGACTATACTATGACGTTTTTATGACAATTTACGCCTTACTATACTATGACCTTTTTTATGAGGTTTTATTCCTTTCTACACCGACGTTTTTTCGAGATTTTATTCCTGACTATACTATGACGTTGTGTGATGTTTCATGACTTATTATGCGATGCCGTTTTTATGATATTTTATGCCATATGCCATAGTATGGGGTGTCGTATAGCTCAGTTGGTTGAGCATCCGCCCCATGTACAGAGGCTGAGATCCTCGCTGCAGTTGGCCCCGGTTCGAATCCCGGATCGGGCAAGCCCTTTCCTGCATGTCATTCCCCCTCTCTCTGCCTCCCCATTTCCTGTCTCCCTCCACTGCTCTATCAATAAAGGCACAAAAGGCCAAAAAAATACATTAAAAAAAAAAAGATTAGATTTTATGCCTTACTATACTGTGACGTGTTCATGACATTTTATGCCTTACTATACTATGATGTTTTTTTGACATTTTACTATACTATGACGTTTTCATGACCTTTTATGTCTTAATATAGTACAATGTTTTTTTGACGTTTTATGCCATACTATACTAATTAATTTTTTGCCATACTATACTGTGACATTTTTATGACATTTTTTATGCCTTATTATACTGTTACATTTTTTGACGTTTTCATGCCTTACTATACTATGACAGTTTTTTTTGACATTTTATGCCTTACTATACTATGACGTTCTTATGACATTTTATGCCTTACTATCATATCACATTTTATACCTTATTATACTATGACGTTTTTATGACATTTTATGCCTTACTATACTATGACGTTTTTATTTGACATTTCATGCCTTACTATACTATGACGTTTTTATGACATTTTATGCCTTACTATACTGTGACATTTTTATGACATTTTTTATGCCTTATTATACTGTTACATTTTTTGACGTTTTCATGCCTTACTATACTATGACATTTTTTTTTGACATTTTATGCCTTACTATACTATCACGCTTTTTATGACATTTTATGCCTTACTATACTATGATGTTTTTATGACATTTTATGCCTTACTATACTATGACGTTTTTATTTGACATTTCATGCCTTACTATACTATGACGTTTTTATGAGATTTTTTTGCCTTACTATACTACGATTTTATTTGACATTTCATGCCTTACTATTCTATGATATTTTTATGAGATTTTATACCTAACTATTCTATGAAAATTTTATTTGATTTTATGCCTTACTATATTATGATGTTTTTTTGACATTTTATGCCTTACTATATTATGACATTATTTTGACTTTTTATGCCTTCCTATCATATCACATTTTATACCTTACTATACTATGACGATTTTATTAAATTTTTTGCCTCATTATACTGTGATATTTTTTTGACATTTTATGACTTACTATACTATGACGTTTTTTTGACTTTCTATGCCTTATTATACTATGACGTTTTTATGACATTTTATGCCTTACTATAATATGACGTTTTTATTTGACATTTCATGCCTTACTATACTATGATGTTTTTATGACATTTTATGCCTTACTATACTATGATGTTTTTTTGACATTTTATGCTTTACTATATACTTTAACATTTTTTTTAGAATTCATGCCTTACTATACTATGATATTATTTTGACTTTTTATGCCTTCCTATCATATCACATTTTATACCTTACTATACTATGACGATTTTATTACATTTTTTGCCTTATTATACTGTGACATTTTTTTGACATTTTATGACTTACTATACTATGACGTTTTTTTGACTTTTTATGCCTTACTATATTATGACATTATTTTGACTTTTTATGCCTTCCTATCATATCACATTTTATACCTTACTATACTATGATGATTTTATTAAATTTTTTGCCTCATTATACTGTGATATTTTTTTGACATTTTATGACTTACTATACTATGACTTTTTTTGACTTTCTATGCCTTATTATACTATGACGTTTTTATGACATTTTATGCCTTACTATACTATGACGTTTTTATGACATTTTATGCCTTACTATACTATGATGTTTTTTTGACATTTTATGCCTAACTATACTATGATGTTTTTTTGACATTTTATGCCTTACTATATACTTTAACATTTTTTTAGAATTCATGCCTTACTATACTATGACATTATTTTGACTTTTTATGCCTTCCTATCATATCATATTTTATACCTTACTATACTATGACAATTTTATTACATTTTTTGCCTTATTATACTGTGACATTTTTTTGACATTTTATGACTTACTATACTATGACGTTTTTTTTACTTTTTATGCCTTACTATATTATGACATTATTTTGACTTTTTATGCCTTCCTATCATATCACATTTTATACCTTACTATACTATGACGATTTTATTACATTTTTTGCCTTACTATACTATGATGGTTTTTTTTACATTTTATACCTTACTATACTACGATTTTATTTGACATTTCATGCCTTACTATACTATGACGTTCTTATGACATTTTATGCCTTACTATGCCATAACATTTTCTGACGTTTTCATGCCTTACTATTCTATGATATTTTTATGAAATTTTATACCTAATTATGCTATGACAATTTTATTAGATTTTATGCCTTACTATACTGTGACGTTTTCATGACATTTTATGCCTTACTATACTATGAAGTTTTTTTGACATTTCATGCCTTACTATACTATGACATTTTTATGACATTTTATGCCTTACTATACTGTGACATTTTTATTTTACTTTTTATGCCTTACTATACTATGACATTTTTTTTGACATTTTATGCCTTACTATACTATCACGCTTTTTTTGACGTTTTCATGCCTTACTATACTATGACGTTTTTATTTGACTTTTTATGCCTCGTTATACTGTGACATTTTTTGACGTTTTCATGCCTTACTATACTATTACGGTTTTATAACATTTTATGCCTTACTATACTATGAATCCTTTATGAGATTTTATGCTTTACTATACTACGACGTTTTTATTAAATTTTATTCCTTACCGTACTATGACATTTTTATGACATTTTATGCCTTACTATACAAAGGGTTTTTTTTACATTTTTATACTTTATTATAATATGACATTTTATGCCGTGCAATACTATGATGTTTTTTTGATGTTTCATGACTTATTATACTATGACGTTTTTTCACATTTTTATGCCTCACCATACTCTGGTAAGCCATACTAATGTTTTTTGACCTTCTTATGTTTTACTATAGTATGATGTTTTTATACTTCACTATCCAAATACATTCACATTATGTTAATGACTCTAATTCCTGAATATACTGTGACTTATTCCATATATATGACATATTTTTACCTATTTCAAGTTTGATCTTACCGTAAGTGTCATCTATAAGAGAATATATTATTATGACATATAAAAATTGTCTGGATATATGACAATATAAGTTTATATAAAATATAAATGAAATACTCAAAGCAAAATGCAACTTTATTAAAACAACATGCTTATTAAAAAAATTTTATGTTTGTATATGATTTTCTTAATAATTTTTTATTAAACTTAACCATACATGTCTATCTTTTATATTTACATATATAAAGAACACACACTGACAGGTCTTGGGATGGATATATATTTATGTAACATATGTCTATAATACAAACCCATAATATAAACAGACATACTAAAATACATGTTTCTGTTCGCTAGACATATATGACAATATATGATATTGTTCCAATTTCTAACAGGTTTCACATGTAATTTTTGTATAGGCTATACAGTATATACAAATATTATTTTACTTCACATTTACATTTAATTTAAAATGTGTGAGATTTTAGTGAGGACCAACTCCCAATCTGGACCCACAAAGCACAACATAGGGAAGTGATGAAACAATTTTCTTTTTAAAATATTGTTTGGGGGGCAGTGGAATCGGGCAGGCAGGTGTGATGGACAGGCAGGACTCTTCTGAGGTGAGCTGGTGAACCGAAATCCAAACTGACGAGACGGGATGGGGGCTCAGCGGACTGGACTGCACGACGAGTCGGAACGATCTGGCGATGAGTGAAGAGTTGAACCAGGCTTTATACTGCAGGTGGTTGTGGAGTTCATTGTGTGATGAGCAGCAGGTGTGGATGGAGACTAGAGGGAGAAGAATCTAGGAAGCCAGGCCCTGGTTGGACTGGGGACAACCGACCACAAGAGGGAAGGGAACACAGCTGAGAACACAAGGAGAACAGGGAAAGAAAAGGACCACAAGGTCCTAATCCTAACAACATCTAGAGACTCATGTCCACAGTGAAACATCTGAACAACATGAAAACATAAATCTGCAAAGCTGCATGACAGCCAACATGAAGGGGAGGCAAAGATAACCCACCTGACCAAATTAACATACACCCAGGTTAATGACAAGATCTCTGCTGTGTACTTTGCTAGACTGGTATACTATAACTAAAGGTGGTCTTCTAAACTTTACTCCCACTGAAGCCCAGACCCTCACTGGGCTGGTTTAGGTCACTACTTTTTAAAAGCTCTGTTTATCTGCTGAAACACCAAGCCAGCTTTTTCAGGTTTACACACTGTGGAAAAAACATCTGTTTTGGGAGGAGAAAAACATCTGGGCAGAGGGCTGAAGCGAGGAGAAGAAAAAGATGCGTTTACAAATGCAACGTACTGTCAGGCTGCTGGCCTTCATCCAATCCACTAACACATTGGTTTTAATTGATTTCCTGGGTAGAAAAGAGTCTAATGGTGCTTTGCCGCAGACCTCTCTATGGCTTCATAGATGTTTCACACCTTGTTTGAACAGACGGCTCGTGCCTTAAGCAGCAGTCCTTTCATGGCCTGTGAATCTTGAGATTCTAACCACAGTTGATGCATTTGACAATAGGCAAGTAAAATATCCCTGTGTGTTTAGATTCACTCTGAAATACTATAGAATATCTGAGAGAATATTTCTTCAACCTTGAATTTTGATCTTATGCCACTGCACTGGGGATATTTTCCAGGTACAGTATGCTGAAATTTAATATATTCCAACCATTAAATGCTTCCCCTGAGGTGTTCCTCCCGCTGGGAAGGCAGAAGTTGGCACTGTGAGAAAAAACTTCTAGGTAGGGAGAATGTTAAATGACCAGTACGGGGTCATCTCAATCCAATCAAAAGGCTGCTGTTTTCCTTCCCAGAATATGCTGCCAGGGAAAAGGAAAATAAGATAAAAATATACAGCAATAAAAAGCATTGGATTTGAATAGCGATGGTGATTTTTGTCTTGATTTGCTTGTGGCCACCTGAGTCAGCATTTGTCACAGTGCATTTCGTTACGGGCTTGGTCGAATTTATCTTGCCTCTAATCTAATTTAAATGCCGTGGGAGGAGAGAGTGAGCCCTGTGGCGCATACTATCATGGCCCGTGTGCCAAAAAGTTGATATTCAGACCCAGCTAAAGGGACAAAGATAGAACACCGGCATTAATATTTCATGAGGGAATGCCATTTTCTTTGTATAATCAAAAGTGTTCCTATTTTGCAGTGGCATTTGATAAAGCGTTATCAAAACTGTAGCTGCCATGCATAAAAAGATATGTCTCTAGTGTGCATCTTAATTAGTGAGTGAATATATTACGCTGCCGCCGTTAGAAATATTCAGGGGATAGATTATGATCCTTAGCCCAAAAAGAATGTCCTTGCATGGTCAGGGGCTTCGCTGCTCCTCTGAGAGAAAGATTTAACACTCAGATGGATTATTCATTCACATGATAAATTCATCTATTGATTTAACCATGAAAGGCTTCCATAGATAGAGGATGGCAGGGTTTTTTTTGTTTTTTTTTTCATCCCTGAAGCAAGTCAGCCTCAGCTTCAGGTCACATCAGCAGCAATGTCAAAATACAGTTTAACTTGCTGATTGCAACGTTTTTAATGTCGCACTGTTTACAGCTGCTCTGCTGAAAACTTAATTTCTAGAGGTTTGATTGATGATGTCTCTGTTGTTTAAAGTGTTGCGTAGGTGTGCGACTGCAGTGCATATTGCTTCTATGCAAAGGGTGGGGGGGGTCAGGTAGTTTATTGGCCCATCTCCGGCAGTGCAACAGTATTACATTCCATTTGCATTCTAATTTTGTACAAATCCACTGCTTGTTCAATGGGCCTTAGTGAGATGGATGCACAGGTTTATAATAAACAGGGGACATCATTATGCAAATGAAGGAGTCGTAAAAACGTACCCAGGAGTCATGGAAACGTCTGTGATGTGCGTGGCGAGGTGGTGGTTGAGTCTTGAAACAGTGCGGCATAACGCCGTTCATTGCCTTACACAAACGTCATTACAGTCAGATTAGAAGGCGAATGGGACCGAGGGGTAGTGGAGCAGTCACTGGCTGGATGGCAGACTGATAGGTTTGGCATGAGAGACTGTCTGTAGTACAGCGTTGGGCACTGATTGCATTGAAGATGTACATGGCTTTTAATAATCAGATTTGCCGAGCACAAAGCAGCTCTAATTGGTTTTAAATTTTTGCTAATTGGCATTTATGGAGAGCTGCTCAGCAGGAAAGAGGGACGGCGAGGAGAGCTGAGGCTGTGAATGAGCAGCTGTGATGGAGTCGCTGCACTCATAGAGCCTGTCTGTCAACTCAGTGAGTCTCACAAATTAACTCCTCAATGCTGAAATAAATAAATAAGAATAGGCAAACACGCAGTGGGAGAGACACAGCAGCACTTAGTAAAGAGCCCCTAGTTAGTATTCAAAGAGAAAAGTGTCCATTAAGGTTAATTTTTAGTCTGTCCCCAGAGCTAGCTTAATGGACATGAGCTCTTGCAGCCGCTGGCTCCGAGTCCCAAACTGAACTGAGCTCTGACACAAACATACAGTTGTGTGAGAAACTTAATCCGCATCAAACAGTGTGTGCATTAAAGCAGCTCCAAGGAGCTTCCCGAGACTTTATACCCAAGGGAGGGCATGGTGCTGCTTCTACTGGCTTTACAGTCGCTCATATTATAGTCACACTTCATAAAAATAAACACGCTAAGCTAAGCTCGACGTAGACTGCTTATTCACCGCTTGTATTAAAACTATCAGTCATGTTGTCACTGTTTTCTTTTACGCATTCATCTTCACGGTCACAGTTGAATTGCGCTATATCAGTCTTTATCTTAGAGCCCAGTGTTCATGTTGTATTCATACATCTCTTTATAAAGAGTGCAGCAGGGGCCTGAGGCCTGCTCGCTCGGTGGCACGGATGTGATGAATGGCTGCCAGTGGCTGGCACTGCCTACTGATGGATGGTGGGGGAAGTATGCTAATGGCCTATTGTTTTAAGGCTTTTGCCCACCGTAACTTATAGCATTGTGAAAGCCTTTAGCCGCAACCCCATCAATTTATCACAACCCAAAACTTCAGAGTCAGAAAATAAAAAGGAAGTAGGGAGAAGGGCTGCTGGGTGATTTAAAGCCAAATGTGCAGCAAGGGAGCGCACAGGGAAGTAGAAGTTGCTGGAATGCCAGGTGCACCATATGTTTTGTGACATGTTAGTATAACATACAGCTTGAGCCTGTAAAACTGGATATTTTGTTTATGTGTGTGCAGAGCGCCTAGATGATAAAACATCTGTGCTGATGGCTACGAGTGCAACTCTGCATATAGCATTTGGAAAAATCAGAAACAAACCAAAACACATTCTATTCTCTCACAGTTTGTAAGTAGCAGCTCGTACATTAGTCTCAGAGAAAGAAACGTGGGAAGTAGATTTGAACCTGTCATGTTGACACCTCTTAATTTCCAGCGTCGATGTTGTACCTGCACGGAAGCAGGAATATTCCCAGGAGATCTAGTCCGTCTGTCCTTGGCAGGCCTCGCTGCAACAGTTGTGGTGCTTCCCCCTCACTTGCTCTGCAGCTCTCATTATCACAGACGTTTAAGCAGCTCTGGACACAGACTGTGAAACCCACGGACAAATGTTTGTGGTGGGATCTTTGAAGCTCAATTACTGAACACAGAAGACACAGATTTGAACAAAGCTGTAGTGGGATACGAACAAATACCACCGCAATTAAGAAGAAACACGTCAACCAAGCAGTCATGCCTGCAAACAGTCCTCACCTAAAGCTATAAAAAAAAAGTTGCATGATTTGGTTTCCACCAACTGTAGCAGGTCGAACCTGAAGACAGAAGTTAGTATATAAATTACAACGGAGAGTTTCGGTAAAGATTTTAATAGCTTCTGTTTTCACCTCCACATAATTTTGGCTAACGTGAGGTTTAGCTTAAAGCCTGTCTGCTTGTGTTCCTCATTATATTTAAGAATGAGAGCTGAAATTACAAGAATAAAACCAAAGTTGTTAATGAACCACAATTATTCTTTCATTAATCTCTCTCAGCTGTTCTCGTTGCCAACTGGTACTGCACTGGCTCCTCCGCTCCCTCAAAGCTAATCTAAAACTAGCATCTCTGAACAACAACAACAACAGGCCACATGACTGTTCCTCATCATTATGAGGAAAAGATGCCTTTTTGGGAGATTTGTCCCTATTATACATGTCTGGGCTTCAGTTCCACTTTTCAGCTGGCAGAAAATTTGAATTGCTGTCTGAGAAAACTATCAGACTTGTTATACGAGGCACAGCGTGTGCAGGCCCATTCAAGCGAACATGTCGTATTCGGTGACCTGTGACATCTTGACTTCATTTTCAATTTCAAACACTTTCCTAAAAAAAAGACTGATAATAGATAAAATACATAAAAAAAAAAAATATCTGCTTCCACCAATTTATCCCAGTGGAGCTGCAGTGTACAAGGTATCAGAGACTAACCGGGACCGTATCCAGGAGAAGTGGAAATCATTTCAGCAGTAAATTGTGGAGCATTTCACAGCTTTCCATTTTGCGAGAGAATATGCCGCCTTATTTCTCCTATATCAATCCTCTCCTCAATCTTCCACTTTCACACCTCCTTCCCTTTATGTTTTTCTATTTCTTTCTTAATCCTTCTCATTTCACATTTTCACTGCACACATTCAGATCCGGGCAGATAAATACTCCTCATTGTGTTTCTAACAGGGAACAATTTGCATAACAAGGAACATGATATGTGACATCAAAGACAGTAACTGACTGAAGTACTTCCTGATGAAAAAACACGTCCTCTCTCTCCCTTCTGGTACTGATTGTGTGTCTTTTAAGGGATTTAAGACCTTGAATCTTTACAAGAATGACTGTAAACACAAATAATAACCTGGAAAATCCATTTTGTGGTGCAGCCGTGAACCTTGATTTTCTCATGGACACTGCACTAATCTCTTCCTAGAGGACAGACTGACAAAATATGATGTGCACACACTCCCACTGAGCGATTTATTCAAAATAACTGGTGATGTAATTTGGTAATGTAGGCATGAGTCTGTATATCACACTCTGTTTTTGGACAGCACCTCAGATAAGCATTTCATATCTGTTTGTCACATAACCTTGAATATACCGTATATATTATCTCAGGGGACAAGGGCTGTTTGGCTTCTTTCTCCCTGTTAGCAGACGGAGCTGACGCTGGCGATGCTAGCTGGTTGATCTCACTGTTATTCTAACTAATAGCTTAGAAGCTTGGTTATGTAGTGACTATTTATAGCTGGAAAGCTAAACGCTAACACCAGACAGCTGGGAACATGCTAGTGCTTGTCAGTCACAACAGATTTGTGAGCTAGCGTGTGTGATAACTGACAGTTAGTAAGCTAGCTAGCACAGTCAGACAATGACAGCGCATCAAAACCTTCACTGAGCACATTTATTCTTCCCACATTAAATACCCTTTTAGTTTTATTGATTCTATGTGATTTCTTATTTCATCTATGGCATTCCTTTGGCACCACCCTCAGGAAAACTTGACATTTTCTGACAAGGCTCTAAGAAGAGCAAAAGTAAATGTGTTCCTATTGTTCAGGCAGATAATAAAGCAAATTGTTGCCTGGTTGGTGCAAAGATCTCAAGGCAAGAATTTGCTTTACATTTTGGGGAAAAGTGGTGATTCCAACCCTGAGCATTTGGATCTGGACGTGGGGGATATTTAAAGGTGTAGGAAAGCAAAAAACACAACATATATCTAAATAAAGTTATTTTTATTGTCCATTTCTTTCTTCTTTAAAGTACTACAGTTGAGAATTGGTCATATAACCAGGGACATTGCTTTGTTTTAAGGGGTCACAAGCCAAAAAAAAAAAAAGGTTGTGAAGCACAGCCTTACGATGAAGACACAATGAATTTGATGGACTGTAATGCAAGTGGGATGTGAGTTAATTGCCTCTCAAAGTGGGACAGTAGGCGTTGCAGGATTGACCAGTGATCCAAAAAGACAGAGGGGTCGCAAGCAGAACATTTTCATGCAAATGAGGTAAAAGTTCCAACAAAACCAAACAAAGTGCTGCTCGTTACAAAGTCATGTTCAGTATTGGAGAAAGTGATGCTAATTTACACTGTATTTGTTAATGAGCAAGATATTTACCAGCTTGTTTGCAAGTGAGGAGTGAGAAGCGGTGGAGGTGATACTGCACATTTCTTCTCTTCCAGCGGGTCCTGAACTCTGAGCCTGTGAGGAAGTGGAGCCACCCTTTGTTTCTAGGCAACCATAGACTAAAATTGGTCATGTGACAACACACTTTTGAAGAGACAACAATTTTACTCACCCAGTGATGAAGAGAGGCCCATGGAAGAAGTGTTTTTAGCGACCCAAAGTAATTTTTTCATGTTCAACAACAACGAGTTATGATTCTTTGTGTTTGAACAATTACACACAAGTTTGAAAAAATCTCACACAGAATTTATAATATGAGGCTACACTGTTAGCCTGACATTAGCTCGAAACTGCTGGACGACACAAATGTTGGGGTGGGGTAATTTGAGCCAAAAGGTTCTGGGGGAAGTTGAACCAGTGGTGCTGATCATGGAAAACCCATCTTCATGTTCAAAGAGAGCAGAAGTTCATATTCCCCCTTCAGCGTTGACGAGGCAGATGTTGAGTGGCAGCCTCCACGTCTGTGAGCAGAATTACAACATGTAAGAAGTCATTTGGTACTTTGATATAGCAGGTGAAAGTTTTCAGTTTTACTTCAGCATAGTCAATGGTACAATTTACAACGTCTAGCTCAACTTCTCCTCCTGAGTCATCTTTCCTCACATGGGGGGCAAGTTGAACCAAGAGACCACTTTTGTTTTGGCAAGTCATATTTTGAAACTTGCTTCTTTAAGATCCATAGTGATTATTCTCAGAGATGCATCACATCGCAATTACGTTTTGTTGCTAGGTGACATCTAGTGGTCATAGTAATTATGACAGGAGCAAAGGGGAAAAGTGCAGCGACGTAGTATAAAGAGAGACAAAGGAGGAGGTTGTGGTGGATGGATGAATATGACACAGAGGAACCGTGTTCGGTTCTAATGTGAAACAAGCTGCTTATATTGTTACCATGACAACAAAGGCAGTGTAATGTTGCAGAAGTACTTATTTTAATCAAAACCACGATTTTTTCCTAAACCTAACCAAGACGTGACTGTTATTATAGCAACCATGGCAACAAAAGTAGGTACTCGGCTGTCGGTACGGTCTGCGTGTTTATTATTGTAACCATGACAACTGAGGTCCGGTATGCCTTCTGCCGTAGGGGGCGCTACTCCAGGAGACACTCTATTGGTTGTATCAGGGGTTGAAAAGAAAAAACAGACCTGTGTGGACTAAAATGAAGTTACTTTAGTGGTGATTAGCTGATTCACACAATGCTTTTGTTCAACTTTTGTGAATTTGGTGACATTTAAAAAATGTGCTGTTGAATACCCTGACGGTACTGACCTTTGATACAATGGAGAAAACTGGAGAGTCCAAGAACATGAGCACATTTTATCTGTGGTTAAAAAAGCCTTCTCTTGAAAATGAGAACACATGCTAATGTCTATTTTGCAAGAAAGGAAACTATAGCAACAATGAACAGTGGCCACAGCATCACCAGAAAAAAACTTACCATGTCACTAAGCCTCCAGAATCAATTTGGAGCAAATTTTTTAATGACGTTTATTACCATTGTGAAGCTTTTGACTGAAGATTAAGGACTTATCCTCAGAAAAAGCCACAGATGTTTGGAAGTAGCTATGGGAAACCTTTCACATTTTGAATCATTGTTGTAGAACAAAAAATCAGCAAAAGATACTTCTATGTGAATCAAATGAAATGTAACTGAGTCACCTGGAGCCTCCCTTCTGCTGCTCAGTTCACTTAGAAACTAAAACTGTTGACTAAAAACTTACCAAACTGTGGAGTGCAAGACATCTGGAACCCTCACACCTGAGCATAAATTAAACCGCATCTACTGTATCACAACACGTCATGAGAAACTGTGTCCAAAAAAAGGTGCAAACTGCAGCCTCAATGCGAGAACCTCACTTCCGTGTGGTAATTGGAATCACATTTAATTTTCCTGTTTCTTCAGATAAATCTTTATCTAAAACTTGCAGATGTAGCCTGAGTGTATTTGGATACACAAACATTCACCCGAGCGAACCGCACTTGATGTAATTAGGCATTCTTCCAGTTTAATCAAGTAACCCTGACTCCAGACGCACACACAAAATCACTTCCTCCCTGTTCGAAAGAAACTCAGTTTTCACGCAGAAACATCAAGCAGAGTTTCTGCCTGTAAAGTTCCTCTTCCCATTCACACGTTGTGTTTATCTGCTTTTCATTACATACTCCCTCCATCATCTCGGCTCAGAGTTGCTGTGACTTGACACTGCTTCCAGGAACATGCTTCTCGTCTGCGAAAAAACAACTCGCACATTCACCAGTCAGGATTTAGTTAACTTTTCCACACTGGCTTTACATAAATCAACTTCACAGAAGTGATCCTTGAAGTGGGGACAGTGTGTGTGTGTGTGTGTGTGTGTGTGTGTGTGTGTGTGTGTGTGTGTGTGTGTGTGTAGAGAGGGTGGGATCGCAGGGACTAAACCACCATAAAACCCAACAATCACTTATTATTCTTCACAATCGTGGGAGTAAATTGCGGCAACAGCGAACTGCACCTGAGATCTGGGTGAGATTTTAACTGCTTAACTGTGGGTCATCTCCTGTAAGTACTGAGGCGTTTGGAGTAGTTACTCCCACACTGCTGTACTCTGGGACTGCCGCATGTGTGTCTTGGTGAGCGCGCACACACACACGCACACGCACACGCACACACACGCACACACACACACACACACACACACACACACACACACACACACACACACACACACACACACACACACACACACACACACAGTAGGCCTCTGGAAACACAGTTGATCAATATGTGTGATGCAGCTTCAAGTGAAGTGAAGTCAATATTTACAGAACACAAGTCGACCAACGTGCCTCGCTTGACGATCAAAATAAGATAAATAAGATGCAAGTCAATTAATAAAAGAATACCTTGATAAAATCATAACACAAACAGCACTGCACAAACAACACATAAAACACAAACAAATAAAAGTCAGTATTGTTGTCAGGCTTGTCTTTATGAGGACAATTAAGAGGCTAAAGAAAAGAGATGGCTCTTCAGATTTGGTTTTAAAGATATCAATAGCGGGGGAAGGTCTACTCTCTCCTCAGTGAGCAGACCCCCTCCAAAATGTTCTGGGGGTTGCCCAGAGCCGGACAAGACACATGGGAAAGAAAAACAATAATGCTAACCTAAATTAAAATCTATCCGCCCAATTTGAAAACCCTCGATTGGAGGAAAGGGGGTTATGACCCGTGCCGGGCCGCCCGGGTTTTCTGCTGCTTGGGCCCCCGACTGTGGCGCTGAGTGGTTGGACTGGGGCCCCCTCCCCTGCCCCTCTGGCATTCTCCCCCATCCTTACTACATGAGTGTGATAACTACCATCCCAATTGTCACTATTACATAGTTTCACATTATTATTGTATTATACTATCGTCATCATATATTATCATTAATATTATGCTGTCTCTATATATACATGCACACATGCATTGCCTCTATTACTGCTTTATTACTATTGTTATATATCATTGTTAGCATTATTATTATTGTTGTTATTATTATTATTATTATTATTATTATTATTGTATACGATCAACTTTCAGAACATATCTTCTATGTCACCTGTTTTTTAACCAATAAAAAGGAAAAAAAAAAGGGGGGAAAGTTTAATTGTTAGTGGCAAATTATCACACAATTGAAGGCCAATAAGTTAAAATGCTTCATCACCTTTGTTTTTTAACTTGGTGTGTGGAATGGAGAGCATTGATTGGTCAGCAGATCTGAGGAGTCACGAAGAGGTCGAGTTCAGCGATGTAACCCGGTGCGCATCTGTGCAGTGCTTTAAAAACAATCTAAAATGAATTCTGTACATCACAGCTAACCAGTGAAGAAAGGCCAGTACAGGGGAGACGTGGTGTCTCCTCTCGGTGAGGAGTCTCGCTGCTGCATTTTGAACCAGCTGCAGGCGAGATAAGACTGACTGACTGATTCCTGCCGAGAGAATTGCAGTAGTCGAGGCGAGAGGAGATAAAAGCGTGAACTAGAGTCTCCACATCTTTTAACAGACAGGAATGATTATAATTTTGCAAGTGGTCAAAGATGAAAACAGCCACTAGTGGCAACTGAGTTGATTGTCTATCAAATGTTAAATCAGAATCAAAGATAATTTACATTGAGTAACAGAGGACGAAGGGCATTGATTGTGATTGCAGAGTTCTCTGCAGGGTTTAAAATGAAGACCTCATTTTATTCTGGTTTAGCTGAAGGAAGCTTTATGCCATCCAGGATTTTACATCCTAATGCAATGTAGAAGGGAGTTAACACTGCATGGATCACAAGGTTTCAGCGGGAAGTACAGCTGGGTATCGTCAGTATAATATTATTACTATTAATAATATTATATTTTCTGACTCCAAAGGAAGATAGGGAAAATAGATAGGGCCTAATATGGAGCCTTGAGGTACTTCACAGGAGACGGGTGCAGAGGAAGAGGACACATTATCAATTCTAACAGAGGCTGATCATATTTAAGAGGTAGGAGGCAAACCACTGAAGGGTTTAATGTAATTTCCTGAATCTAAAGACCAGAACAAATGATCAGGGGAGCAGACTCTGTGCTATGGTGTTTCTTAAAACCTGAGTTAAAACTACTTTTTCAATACTTTTGGATAAAAATGAGAGTTAAAACCTAAGTTAGGTTTTTTGATCGGAAGCTGACCATAGCTATTCACTTAGGAGCTATTGATTATTGCTAGAATGTGAGGCCCAACAGTAAAAAAGAAAAAAAAAAAAAAAAAAGACCATTAAAACCACATCTGGAAAGCCACAGTGAGTTAAGAAATGTATTTTGGAGGACACATCTCAGAAGAAGATCTTTGCCAGGTTTCAGTGAGAAATAAAAAATGTAATTTATGGGTTAACATGAAATCATTTAAAATGAAAGACTTGTTGGAGCATGATCTAACATTTAAAGGTGCCATTTTGCCAAGGGGAGTATGCAGAATGCTTTCCCTGTGATTGGATGAAATATGGATCAGATTGCAGATTGTTGGAAGCAGTAGTGTGGCTGGACTAGTGGGAATAGTATTTGTAGTTGTTACTCATACTGGTATACTGGCATGTGTAGGGGGAGTGGGGCTTATAGAACATAGCTGGGACCCTTTAGAGAATTTGCTGTGTGAAGTGGAACCAACGCTGTGAGCTAAAGGGCTTGGGCTGGACAGACATCATTTACAGTCACATTTGTTTATGGAAAGTTAGGCTGTAAAAAACAATTTGCTGTGAGCATACGTGACCCCAAAAAAACGGGTCAGAGACCATCTCTCTTTAAAAAGTCGTATTGGCGTTTCCAGATAGAGTGTAGAGATACTTGGCTCGCTTTTCTGACACCTACACAAAAACCAATGCTTACAGAGACATCACTTATTTATATCATTTCACCCAGCATACAAACTGAAATCATAGCACATCTTTCCACGACTGTAATAAAGCCAGTGATCGAGCTTCTATCAGCCTGTAATCTATTTTAGTTTTTGAACAGCTGCATAATTTCATGCAGAGTATTTAAAACATGCTGATGTTAAACAGGTTTACCATGATCACAACCTTAGTTTAGCATGCTAACATTTACTGATAGTAGATCCAAAAGTGGTGAACTAATGACGAACTGTTTGACAAAACTGAAAAGAAAAAAGTGCTGTGGTGCCAAAGCTGTACTCACATCAGCCAAAACCCTGAATTTAGTCATCAGTCTTCCAAGGCTGGATGAGCAACCAAACGAAGTGAGACACCAAGAGCTCCAGGGTTACTGTGTGTCACCAAGTTTGTGATCATTTCAATGATATGGGTTTTTTTGTTTCCACATTATCAGTTGATGTCATAAGGATCCGACAGTAGTTGTTGTTTTGTTGAGGCAAATCTACGGCACGGTAAAATAGGAAAAAATGAACACATTGCACATACAGTGGGAAGAATTGGGGGGGGGGGGGGTTAATGAGGCCATGGGATTGTTTCCATGCCTGCCAAATAACTGCATTGATAATATCTATATTAAATTGCTTCTGGAATCTGCACCAGCCTTCATACGGTCGTGTCGGTGGTAAACTGAGAACAAAAACAATCTGTGGGGAAACATTCAGTGTAAGTGGAGAAATTTCTAGATGTTAAATTACAGCTGAAAACATCACTTATTGACAGCTACAAATATTTTCCTCCATATCAGTATCTCCCTTAAAAAACCCAACATCGGTTACGCCAAGGCTGATATCACTGAGCAGCCTAACATCCTCTCCCTTATCAGTACACATGTTCAACCACCTGCTACTTTTAATATTAACAGCATCTCTTGGCTACATTAAAAACTCAGCCAGCCCCGTAATAGTGTTTTCACGTCCGAGATCATCATTCCTCCTCCCCGGCCTGGCTTTATCTCAGTCTTACTCATCATTTCTGCTGATCTGTGTTTCCCAGCCTTAATGTGCCTCATACACCGCCTCCACTGACCCCGCTCAGCTCAGCTCGCCTCACACCTTCCACCTTATACATCCTCGCCTCAGCCCCGTCTGCGCACCGTCTTACACTCCCTGGAGTCCCAACCTTAGCCTGGCCCTATTTGTTGTTTCCCCACAGACATTTTCATTAAGATGATGTCAGGATAGACTGAACTCATTCTGCACTATGTTTACACAAGGAGATACAGGCCCGAACAGCTTTTTTCTTTGTTGTGATCTTACCGCGCTCAACACAGCTCTCTTTGAATAAATAAAAACAATTGAAGAAGAAAAAAAAAATATTCAAATGGAAGACGATAAGAGGAGAATGTGGCAGAGAAATGAATGTTGTGTACGCTGTGGATTTACAAGGATAATTTTGTAAGATGCAAAATTAGAACAATGAAGTTGCATAACGGTATTTGAAAAATACAGTAAAACCAGTGGTTCCCTGGGGCTAAAAAAAACTGAGGAATCACAAGATCATAGCCGTGGCATACAACTGAAAACTAAACTCAACTGCCTTCATCAGTGTAACATTATGAACCAGAAATGACCCAACAATTACTAAAAAGATCCAAGGTGCAACAAGCATGATAAATACATAAAGCTAAGTTTAAAACCTCTTTACAATCACCAGTGGAAAAGCGATAGATGCACACAGACTGTTGCTACATACACAGAGTGAAAAGTTCATTTTCCCAGCCTTCTCCTTCATCCTGCTCCAGCAGCGCAGGTGGAGATATGTGGGTGAAGGCCAACAGTCCACAGCTACGTCTCACTGCACATTTGCTGAGCGACCTCTGCAAGCTTTGTGTTCTGTCCAACCACAACCAAGCTGAAGTCCAACATCGTTCTACGTTCATTTTCACTTCACTGCGCTCCTCTTCAGACATGCTAGTGGCGCCGCTCTGTGGATGGACATGTCAAGCCAGAGAGAAACATCTCAACAGCTGTGTCCGAAATCACTCACTACTCCCTGAATTGACCATTTTGTTATTATGTCATTCTGTCCGAATTATAGTGAGATATATTATACCATATATAGTGGACTGTATCATGAAACGTAATAGTGTAGTAGTGGTGAATAACCAAGCAATACAGAGTGCCACAGGGATGACATATTGTTGTAGACCAACCCTGAAGTTAGCGTCACCCTGGTCCCTCAATTAAAAAGCCAATGGGATTTTTACATTGGCTTTTGGATTACTTCAGAAAATAAGCTCTATGATAAACAAAAGTTCATTTTACAGCTTAAATACAAAAGTCTAAATACAAAAAAAAGTTCATGTTAGGCTATAAACAAACTAAACCACCATCCCATGACTTCAACGTCACCACCACAAAACTTCAACTTGTAGTTTGATTTAGCTCCGACCTCTTCTACAAAAACATTTACTGTTACAAAGTTGGTAATATTTAGCAAAAGTGCAAATATAAAACACAACAAGACTGTGAAAATGGACTCAGTAAATTTGATTTCAGGTTTTCAGCCATCTAACCAAAAACCAATAGACTTCAGGGTGAGAGAACTGAAAGTGCTAAAATGCTAACTAATTTCATTCCTGCAGGACTCTATATAACATCATGTATTGTGCTCACGCTGAGAAAATCAGTAGTGTCCGAAAGTATTTTTCATTTTACCGATGAGCCCACTACCCTGGATGGTGAGTAGGGTGTAGTGAATGAATGAGTGACTTCGGACACAAACAACGACTATTAGATGGATTGCCATGAAATGTGCAACATTCGTTCTTGAAGATTGTTGTTATTGTAGATAGACATAGAAAGAAACATTGTGGTTGTGCAAAACTGTGGCTGTTCTGGTGCTGATAACTTCATCAAGCTCCTCCAGAAACAGAGAAGACATAATCAAAGACTGATCTTACTCTTACTAAGCTAACCTTTAAGTGTAAAATCATTTGAGTAGCCCAGTAAAACAGATCAGAAGCCACGGACCTCTGTGTACAAAGCAAGTTAGACTGAAGGATCCACTTCAGAGAGCGAATTACTCTGTATTTCCCGTTAAGATGAGCAGAGCAGCAAAGTAAAACAAGGGTTGATTGCAGTAAATGCATCTGATTAGCGCTCTGCAGGCTGTGCATGAGTAAGCAGTAAGCCATAATGAGCTCCCAGTCTATACTGTCAACACTGTGTTAGCAGGGTAAAATCATAAAGTGAAGCACTGAGTGTTGTGCCAATTAAAGCTAGTTTTACATCAAACTTTGTGGAGCTAATGTGTGTGTTTAACATTAAGAGTAATCCTTTCATGCTGTGTGTATCAGTAATTTTCAGAGCCCTTGTGCACACAGAGCATTATTGAGCTGTCATGCAGCAGGTTGTCTCGGGTCATTCGTGCCGCGGTGACGAAGCCGTATCACGGAGGGTTATTACTGGTCATTTGTCTGGAGAGTGCGCTCTGTTCCTGTTGTCATGTTAAAACTCCAGAGTTGGAGATGTTAACAGTGTGCTGCACATTTTAACCCACACGTTCCTCCTTTCTTCAACAGTGTCAAGTCTCAATAGATTTTTCTTAATTACTCTCTTCTGTGTGAGAACAGCAGAGCAAATCAGGCATGGTGAATGAGTTCTCCAACAAGGACTTTGACAGCTGTGATATTTCTTTTTCTCGCAACCTTTTTTTTCTTCTTTGTCTCAGAATAGTCGTAAATTGCAGACAACTGCCAGGCTTCACGGTGACACCCTGATTGTCGCCTTCATTACACAGCCAGGTACTTTCTGTGAGGAGCCGAGAGCGAGGTTCTTATATGGGCTTATATGGTTTGACAGAAATGCTACAGGATTTAAATGGTATTACAGTTGATATGTAAGCTGAGACAGCAGCTCCCAAACTGGGACTCCCAGGGGTTCTTGATGGTGTTGTAGGGCTTTATCTACCCAGTGAGAAACAGTTCATTTCTACATTCCCCTCCTGTGTTATTATCTCAACACATTGGTAGAAAGTAACTAATTAAGTCAAGATTTTAAATACAGTTTGAGGTGCTTGAATATATCCATTTCAACTATGAATGTTTACTACAGTATTTTATTTTTTATTCCACTACATGTATCCATAGCTACAATTACAAGTTTGCGTAAACATGTAATTGTTGCACTAAATATGATGCATTTTAGCTGTGCTATTGGGACAGGATGCAAATGTTGGCCACCACTTTGGCCCAGACTAAATTACTTCAACAACTTGACCAATTGAGATAAATGGATGTGCACTGGTTAGCACTGTCACCTCACAGCAAGAAGGTTCTGGGTTCATGTGGTGTTTGCACTTGCATGTTCTCCTCGTGCCTGCATGGGTTTCCTCTGGGTGCTCCCACTTCCTCCTACAATCCAAAGACATGCAGGTTAGGTTCATTCATAGGTTTGAATGTGAGCGTGAATGGTTGTTTGTCTCTATACATCACCTGGGACTGGCTCCAGTCCATAGGCAGGTTAGTTAATACTAATGCTAATCCTAATGCGAACGCACAGGGGAGGAGGCTAGCTTGCCCCCACTGGGCCCTGCGCCCAGCCAGCCAGCAGCCTAGCTTGTTATTTTGCAATCTTATAATGAAATCATTAAATTCATTCATCAATGAGCAATGCTACAAAGCTAGCTAATTCATTTCAGACATATATATATACATAGACGCCACATTGGTCGCTTCAGCCTGTTGCTGCGATACATCAATGTCGCTGCAATATTGGTGTGGGTAAGACTGCACTGAAAACAAATATGAATAAATTCTGTTTTTCTGGATAAAAAGCTTTATAGTGTTTATATTCCTCAACAGATTTCAATTAGCTGTTTTTATGTTCAAGGGTTTATGATCTACGTGCAGTAAAAATAAAAGTTTGGTCCCCAGTTAATAAGAATCATGATAGTTTTGGCTGTAATCACTGCTTTCCATAAGGAGCTGTATATCAACGTTAGGTTTACATGAAGTGAATAAGGCCACATGGTGGAAAATAATTAATTGTCATGTGGAATTGTTAAAACTAGTGAGTAAAATCAATAAAATAAGATAAATGGAATAAGATAGTGAGAGAAAGAGAATGAGGTGTAGTAGTAATACAACAATATATAAGTGTATAGAGCAGCTGTATATTGTATTATTATTATCCTACAAATACAAGCAAGCAAGGAATTAATTTAGTAAAGTAAGGCGAGTTTTAACAACTCATGACAATTAATTATTTTCCACCATGGCAGTAATTCAGTTAAACTAAACCTAACGTTGATACACAGCTCCTTATGGAAAGCAGTGATTACAGCCTAAACTATCATGATTCTTACTAGAGACCAAACTTTTATTTTCACTGCACGTAGATCATAAACCCCTGAATATAACGACCCATTGAAATTGATTGAGAAATATAAATATTATAGAGCTTTTTATTCAGAAAAACTGCAGCTCTTCCGTTTACTTGCGCTTGTTCACAAATCAGTCTTGCCCGGACCAATATGGCAGCGACGATGACGGACGATCCAGCAGCCAATGCAGCGTCTACGTGTATCTGTATTTGCCTGAGTGAGTCCAGACTCCTGCCAAGTGCAGACCCAGCTTGTCCAGTCAAACTACTCCATGAAAAGAAATGAAAAGATTAATCAATCAACCATTTAAAAGTCATTTATTATATTCAAAGTACAAAAGTATGAAAACTGACGATTACATTTACTAGTTTGAGAACAGCCGGCAAAGGCGGCTTTTAACAATAGCTGCTGTAGCTAACAGTTCAGCTAACAACAGTTTGAGTCTGTTTTTAAAACGTCTGCTGCTTACTGCTTATTAACATACACGTTCACATAGCGGCGGGCGATCTGACTCTTATATCAGGGATGATCTTACTTTGGCACATGATCTACTTTTCAGATGACTCGTACAGGTCGCGTCATTAAAAGCTGCTATATTTAGGTAATTAAATTTAAAAGTTCAGCGGCTGTTGAAGAAAGAGTGCTGGAGTCCAGGATGTCTTATGCTGAGGATGTTTACTGAAGCTTGAGCTCAAGGAGATGGAGGGATTTATCAGTATAGTTCTGTGTGCATGATGTCACCTCAAATCTGAAGCAGAAGCCCTTGGGGATCATCTTTATACATTTAAGAGTACTATAGATAGCTTACACTCCATAATTGGTCAAATATCTTAAGAAGAGGAAGAAGAAGGATGTGTGAATAGACTATTGGTTCGTTAACCATAAACAAGGAAACATGACTATATACAGAAAGAGCTGATTCTCAGAACACCCAGCCACTTGTTACCGACCATCCAAAGTCAATGAGACGGCAGGCACCTCCGGGGGTCCACCTCCAAGATACAGCGTCATCAATCCGGCCGCCATCCTGGAAAGCCAACACACCAACATTGGTAACCCAGGCAGCCGTTTCAGAAGCAGCACCAGCAGCTTCTTTGTCACCTGGAGAGAGAGAGAGAGAGATTTCTAATGTTAATATTTGGGTGTGAATTTAATACACATGCTGCTATTCCATGGGCGACCATACATTTTATTCTGTAATCTGATATATCGTTAAATTCATTCGTCAATGAACAATGCCAGCAAGCTAGCTGCTAATGCTAGCAAGCTGGGGAACTTCTGACGGGAATTTTGTAGTTTTCTGCTCCGTATCGCGACACAGATCTTAACAAATCCATTTCTTCTTTTAGTGTCTTTGTTCAACCTCAACACTGATCATTTGTTTAATTTTGCTTCAGATTTTCAACCAATACAAATCTCTTCGACACAAGCGCAATTGTTTCACATACGCAAACTTGATTTCTCATGCAGATTTATTTTACAGCTTTACAAAGGTTGATTTACAACTACAAACACTGGAATTATTTGTGAATATCACTTTACAAGCTCAAAATCATTTTGACCCTAATTTGAGCCTGGACACACACATAGTTACAGCAAACAACAGTTTTGTTTTTAAAAACATCTGCTAACTAATACACATCTCTCAGCATAAAGCAGGCTATGTTAAACTTTACATGGTTGTGGTTTAACTGGTAGTTTACCATTTGTCAAACTTTGGTCAGTGAATTGATGTTAATGAGTAGTTCATCATAACTCCATCACTATATCACAATAAGTTCCTTAACAACAAATCCGAGACAGCAAGTTTCCAAACAAGTATTTTAATTGTAATATTCAAGCCAAATATTAATAATCACATCCATGTTGTTTTCTGATGCATTCATGATGATGACGACTTAAATGTAAAAAAACAAAATATAATTTTAACTCATCTTAAATGTTTAACTATGATCTGTGTGGAAATGCTATTATACAAAATGCAAGCTGCTTTTATTTTAGTAGATTTTCAAGGTGGACGACGGCGCAGGCTTGAAAATCTACTACAACTTTCAGGATATGAAGGCGACAAAACCACCTGCCCTCTGATTGGACTGTGGTTGTCCAGTTAGTTTCAGCTGTTAATATTGGCTCAAAATTCTACTTGTAACTTTGTTGGCACACACGGAACTGTGAGCACAAAGTTTTCAACAAAGCACTTTGTCAGTGTCTCTGCGTTACCTCACCACTGCTCATTTGTTCTGTTATATTCAAATTTTTTTTTTTTTTGTAACAAATGCAAAACTTGTTTGCAGTGTATTATTGAGGGTTAATGAAACACATTACAACAGACATGCATTGTAAACTACAGTGAAATCCATCAGCATATTGTGGTTGTTTTCTAGAGTTGTGTAACTTTGGACAGTAAAGTCATTAGATACATAGATTACATAGATAAAAAAATTTTTTAAATAAAACAATGAAAACAATACCACACAACTGTACAAAAGTGTTTTAGAATGACAAAACTCCTGCTGGGCAAGAACTGCAAAAGGTATTGATTAGGGGATGTGCAAAAGATCACAGTATAGACAATATCTTTTATGTGCAGGGATAATACCTCAAGGTGTTACTGCAATGTGGTTGATTGATTGATGAGGCCAGATGTAGAAGAAAAGGCAGGTGCTGGTCCATCATTGGATCATTGGTGATGATTAGACTGGAATTCTGGTCCTGATAAAGACAAACGTGATAGGACCATTTGTTTAGATTATACGAGTTCTTTATATTCAAACATGTTAGATCTGTTGAGTGAGTATAATAAATTGTGAGGATAGATATGAATTTGCAAAAATAGATACAGTATGAATATTATGAAATGTAAATGCAAGGAAAAGAAGGGTAAACAACTACAGGTATGATAACAATCCAATGTACACACACTATATAACCCAACAAATTGAGTAGTACAAATATGGATATAATGTAAAATACATAACCAATATAGGCAGTGGTATATTCATTATTAAGAATCAGCAGTATGAACATGTCATCAATTACAAAATGAGTCTAAAGTTACTGACGTCACTAGCTGGACAACAGCCGAGAGCAACAGACACAATCCTACTAATCGCTAAAACGTCTGTCGACAACATCAACATCACCACCTGAAATGTTTGTCGCTACGGTTTGTCAGTCGTTGCACTGATTATACTTTTAGCTAAAGAGCTAATGTTGATGCTACTCACCTGGCTAACAGGAAAGTTGAGCGCTCAGCATGAAACCGCATCTCTTTCCTCTCAGGAGCTTCTCCAGCGGCGGGAAGCCACACCGAGATTTACTCGTGTTGCTTCTTTTCTTTGCCGTTAAACGTGGTTTCTTGTCGGGAGCGTTGCTTCGGGATGCAGATGAATATCGCCTTTTAGGAGGTTTAGCCATTCCTGTGTTTCTGTGACGCTAACTCCAAGCGCTACCGGAAGTTGTTCTTCTTCGTGGGACTGAGGGCAGACTTGACGCGCCACTGACTCACACTACGTCTAGTGTCACAAAGTGGTATTACAACACAGGAAAGGTGGCTGGTGAGCATTTGAGTAGATAACTCTGATATACAACAGATGGAGGTCTTGATCATGACATCGTCACTGTGGCTGCTTCACACACCGTTGATAGTGTTAATTCATTTTTGAACTTTTTAAACTAAAGTTCTGGCCACATCTTATATTGCACCTTTACAACAAAAGCACCAAAGCTGACATTTAAAAATAAAGCTACATGTTCTTTGCCCACATTGCAAACTAACTTACAGTTTTGACACTTAAGTTAAAACAAAGACATTGAGTTTAACTTGACTGATATTGACACATTTGATACATACAAAACATATTTTGATTTGCTTTTGCAGTATATAAATCTATGCTTGGATTATAAAATACAATCATGCTTTCCCTTATACTTGCATTCAATTTGTGATGCACAAACCTTTGTATTTGCCCATTGTGCATTCAGGACAGTAGATGTTGCACTTTTCTAACCAACCCAAAAACACAAGAAGCAGCACCCCTGAAGCCAACAGTCTTTTTTCTAAGGGCATGATAAACAATTTAACACAACTGAGTCAATACGATGCGCAGACGACCCAAGCTCTCCTCTGGTGATCAACCTCCCAGCCTGCCTCGTCAGCTGATCAATCATTGCAGACCAGGCATGCAAATAAAACAGGCACGCCCCCAAAAATACCTGTTTTTAAGGCACTTCCGCATTGGCTTCACTTTTTCAGCCCCAGAGACTAATGGTCTTTTGTCGCCCGCATGGTGGCAGTGTATGAAGAGCTTAGCTCCTCTTACGTTTGGTTTCTTCCCTTCCACTTCCCGCTCAACTGTCTCTAACAGGTATTTGTTTGCTCCCCACAATGGATGTAGTCTTCGTACCCAATGCTACAGTTTAATTTACTTTTGTTATTCCCATGATTCGGCCCGAGACTGGGCCGAGAAATACGGTGTTTTGACGAGTTTTGCCGCTCTGTTTCATGGACACACTGGAAAGGAAAGAGTGAACCAGCAAACATGAAGTCCAGCTGCAAGTAACACAAAATCCATAAAGGAACGTTCAAAATTCATACGTTGCAGCTAAAAGCCACGAACTGCAGCGGGAAGTGAAGGTAAAAGTCCAACAGCAGCTGTGTATGTAGCTTAAGATACTATTAAATTATAAACACAACATTCGTAAACATACAGTCCATTTATTTGAAAGCAATTTTGACTGAATAAAAGGCTGAAATGTTGCATGTTATTCCGGTGGCCAAGGACGGTTAAGTCTGTATTATCTGTCTAAAAGCTAGAAATCACACAGACAACACAAGGGCACTGACTTTGTTCTGTGTCAACAGTTGTTTATTCCATTTAAATATCGATCAAATGTCATAAGTGACAAAGGGAAGCACAGAATGCACTTTTACCCCCCACATTAAGAGATAATGAGTGCAAATGATGAACTAATACAATAGAAAAACATACTCTGGAAGTATAAACTTGCCAATGTCATATTCTGTTTTCATCAGTCAGGCTATACTGAAGTTATATAGCTCAAATTACTTTGAGCCACTGGGAGAAATGCAATACCTCACTAACCCCATAATCTACAGTAGCTGTGTAGTGCACCTCTTAACAGGCCTCATCCAGATTTTAAATTGGACATAAGGTTTAAGATATAAAACACTCATTTTGGTGTAAGAAATTACATTTTATTGCCTCACAGCATCAGATCCCCATTCATTGTTATAGAACAAACTGGGATGACATTGCACATTTTAAGGTTCTCCCTTTGGCTTCTAACTTTAGAGGAGAATGCTGCATGTTCAAAAATATTCACCAATCTGTTCTGGGGCAGAGAAATGTGAATTCTTCAAAAGGGCTGGTTCCTTCTTTAAATGCACAATCCATGATTATGATATTGTTCCACCCTCAAAGTATCTGGTGCATAAAAATAACAGGCTAAAATCAAAAATCAGTAAATCAATACATTCTCACTTTAAATATATAATCATGTGAGAACAAACCATTGACATTAGATGTACTACATGTACTACTTACAACAAAATACTTGAGGAATAATGAAATAAACTCACTCAACGCACTCAGGAACAAAGGTGAAATGATAGACAGAACCAGCTCAGCTAAAGGGGAGAGAATGAGCTCAGGTCACAGAACAAAGAAGACTCAAGGCACCTGGCTGAGCTGCCCAGCTCGCACACCTGTTCTCCTGCTGCTCCTCAGTCCAGCAAAATAAAGACTAGCAAAAGGAAAATGCAGTAATCCAATTCACATTTGCATTTGCACATACCATGTGGGTGTTCCATGAATGAAAATGGTAGTAAAGTAATGATATTTGTATTAAATATGCATAGGGCAAAATACTTTGGAGCCCTCTGGAGAATAAGTAATTAAAGTCCGATATTACACATTTTGCTGATATTACTTGTACATTTTTCCTCATTGAACTAAGAAGAGGAATTTTATTGAGTACTTTAACATTGCGGTATTTCTACATTTACGTAAGTAAAAGATGTGAATACGACATTCAGCATATTATATAGCCACAAAATCAGGACTTCATATAAATCATATTATCTTTGAGAAATCCATAGTCAATTATTCATACAAACAGCATGTGATGCAACTAAATGGTCACGATTACAGTTTAGTGAGGAGTTTGGAGAATTTACTGCTGCAATCTGCAAAAGTAGGTTTTTGGTGAACAAAACAAAGAGATGAATTTTGCTCAAGATTTTTAAAAAAAATAGTATTTTTAACTGATATCAGGAAGAGGGAGAGAGAAAGAGAGAGAGAGGGAGAAAGACGGAGAGAACAACATTGCCCTCTAGTGGTTTGTTAAAATAGAACAACACCAAATTCCCCATCTAAAAACTAACTAGAGTAACAGTAACAGTTTGCAACTATGATATATTTTAGTTGTAGTAAATAAACTGACAGTAATTCAAAACAACCCTAGGCTTGGGTAGTTGTCTATCCATGCGTACTGGTTAAAGTTAACCCAGTATTACGTTGGTGTAGGATTGACCCAAAATTAGTTTTTTTTTTTAATGTAACTGGGTTATTTTTAACGTATGCTGTTTACACTATTAGTTATTTAAGAACTATAGTTACAATTTGCTTTTCAGAGTAAGATTTTACAAACAAAATGTTTGATCAGTTCATGATATATGATACATTGCTATTGATTAAAAAAACCAAGCAGTATATAAAGCAGTTAGAATTAGCTCCACCTCAACCAACTGCTTTAACACAGGGGCTGTTCTGCTTTGTAAGCACTTTTACTTTTAATACTTTTTAATACATTGTGTTGATAAAGCTTTGGTACTTTTAGATTTTGAAGCTTGTCAGGAAATGGTCTGTTTTATTCATACACCGCTGTGGAAACGTCTCTCATTAGTCAGCAGTCCTCATTAGTAAGGTCTTTTTTAAAAAGTTTGGGTGTGTTTCTTTATCTAAATCAAGGGTTTAAGGACAGAAGATGCCATATGGTGTATAGATTGTAAAGCCCTCTGAGACAAATTTTTAATTGGGCTTCATGAAATTGACTCGACCTGACATGACACCATGATAGCCTTTACTTTTGTAGGTGAATCACTAACTCTATAGTTTATCATTATTAGATACTTTAAGCTTAAAATATTACCCTGCCTTTCATTGTTCTGGTGTCCAACTCCATATAAAGAAAGCTATGATAATATCGATTTATTATAATCTTATCTAATCTTCTAAGTCTTGTTTCTGTTATTTCAGGTTTGCTCAAGTTCTCAAATCTGTGGCGATACTTAAATCAAAACAGAACGAAATACCATATTCAACAATCGTGCATAATTCCTAAATGTAGCATAACATTTGATTTGATTTAGCTTTTTAGGAAGCATGTTTCACACCCAAGATTCCTCAAACCCCCAGCAGAGGGAGACAAAGACTGCAGGTTTTATGAGGCTGGCCCATCACTAGTTGAGATCATTGATAGTGATGTCACCGATACAGACAAACTTAAGAGTGGCCACCCTCAACATGTTGGATTTTAATGTTTCTCAAAGCAGTATCATCAGGTATCAATTCATAGCATTCAAGATTATGATGATCCACTATTTAAAATACCTTGGTTTAGCTTCAAGTTGGAGAGCATGTGATGAATAATGAGTCAGTTTTACCACTGTTCCTCCAGCAGGGAGCAGCCTTACAATACAGTTCACATTCGCTTTATATTACACCCATGTGTTCTGCAAACGGAAAGTTTGATAAGTTAACTCACCGAGAGGCAATATCACAAGGTGGCCTTTTGTTTCAGTGTCATGATTTGAAGCCCATTAAACATAGGCCAAACCTTGCAAGTGTATTCTCAAGAATAGAGGCTTCAATCTGCTCAAAGCCATTAAGCAAATTGAGACATTTGGTAGGTAGAAGCTGGATTTGCTCATTGAGATTATGCATTAGAGTTCACCCCATCATTTTCTACAGTAGGCCCAACCATATAATATCAGACACCAATTGTGTGTTTACATTTTTTTATTTGTTTTAGTACAACAGTTCAAGTCAACTAGCCACTGTATCTATTGAGATGCCAAAGTGTATTGCTCATTTGCATTCCATGTGTAGACCCCTGTTCAGTGATGTTCAAGGTGGCATCCATTTCCATGTCTGACATGTTAATTCACAGCTATACAGCAAGAAGTCATGTGCTTGAAGACAACCCCAATATTTTTACAAAAGCAACTCAGCAGCGGCACAAAACATGACCTGCAGGAGCAAACTAGTAGAATCTCAGTAGCAAAGCTGCACTAAACACCTGCATGTGTAACAGCCGACGCCTGGATCAAACCTTGTGCTACTTTTTTTTTTTTTTTTTCCTTTTTTAAATACAGTAAGTGCTGAGAACAGGTGTGGTTCACAGAGACATTTTCAAAATGCACTATGAAATAGGCAGGGACAAAAGACCTATGCATAGAAACATGCTTCCTCAAAAAGGATAAGTACACACTGCTAATTTCCAAAAAGGGCTGAAGCTGCACCGACAAGCTACATATTAAATGGATTAGACTCAAAAGGGAGGAAAATGATCCACATGTAAAACCAGCGCAAGTACACTTATAGCAGGAGAATTGAAAAATTCACAAAGTGGAACTTGTATTTCTTATTTCAAAAAGGTGGGTAGTGAACACAACAAAAATACTGGCCGAACAAAAAATAAATCAATCTTTGGATACGTAAAAAACCCTATACAATCCCCCCTTTGTAACTTTCAGTCTTCCGAAGTGCCTTCTTCCGAGTTGGGCTCTTTGGTTTCTTTGTTCTTCCGCACCTCCTCCAACTTCTTGTCCTATTAAAAGAGAAGACAAATGTTAAGTTTAAACATCATGGTGAAAAACAAAGGAGCAGGTTTATCCATTTAACATCAACTTAAAACACTGACTTTCTCCTTGAATTTCTCATTCATCGCTGCCATAATTGCTGTGCGGTTCTCTTTGTTGGCCTCCATCTTCAGATTGAGCTTCTCCTCTGCCATCTTGCTGAAGTTGTTGTTCTCTTCCATAGCTTTCTGTAGCACTTCCTTTTCATGCTCGCGCTTTTCAGCTAAGTGCTTCAGAACCTCGGCTTCATGGTTCTAAAAAAAGGATAGTTTAAAAATAAAAACGTCACATTACATTTTAGTTGATGAGGCCAATGGATTTCAGATTGAAACAGCTCCTGGCTTAAAAAAAAAAAAAAAAAAAGTTTAGCTTTCTAGGACACACCAAGCTCAAAGTTTGTTACATGGTATGAATATTTTACCTTGCGTCTCTCCTCCGCAGCATCCAGCTTCCTCTGAATCTCCTCCAGTGAGACATCCTTCTTCTTGGGAGGAGACAGGGGGAACTCGCCCTTGGCATCTGGGGTAGGAGCAGCCAGGATGACCTCAAAGGCCTGGCCAGAGGCCCGCTTGTCAAGCTCCTTGACCTGGATATCTGAACACAGAAAAGGTAAAAATGTGTTTAGGCACACTCAACCATTATTCAGCAAATGGTTTACATTCAGTTTTTAATTAGAGATTTTATTCACCTTCAGGTGGTGAGGATGCCATCTTAAGAGTGTGCTGCAGGTCAATTTACCTAAAGGGGAAAGATAAGAAAAAGGTCAGATTGTTGTCCCTTACATGGCTCTAAAATTAGTGACCTCTAGCGGATCTTTTACACCATTTCCAAGTCAACCACCTCCATCATAACCATCCAAGCTAAAAACAAGGACCAATCGCGACCCCCGGTGTTCACTTTAAGCACTGCAACCAACCACCGCCCATCAATCCACACAAAACGGCACAGGCATTCAATGCCTGCATGTTCCCCACACACACACACACACGCACACACAATTGTTCAATTTTCTAACTTGTGGTTGCATTGACATTCAGATCGATCAGCAAGCAATCAAATCGCTTCAGACAACAGGAGGGGGGAGGAGAGGGCTTTTCAAAAGCCTACCTACCGCCGCGTTAATTGTTAATGAACGACACAAGCCACATTTTGTTGAAACAAAAGGCTGTGACCAGGGTGGGTACAGCAGTGCCAGGTGCAGACAGGCCTGGAATCGGCCTTCTAAACAGCCAATATGCTCCATCTGAAATGAGATTAGTGAGCAATGAGCATGTCCGGGGGAAAATGATCATCAGGGAGCACCTGTTCCTTTCACCGTGTGTTTGAGCTGCAGGAGGGGAGGGGTTAATGTATAGTCTACAAACACACAATGCGAGCTTGAATAAATGGATCCTGCTGCTCAAATGTATTAGCACTAATAATGTTAATTTAATAATGTAAAAAAAAAAAAAAACCCACTTAAATATAACTTACATCTGAGAATGGGCGGGCAGCAACAACAGCTGTCATGCCATTTGGTCAAGTGGTTAATGCGAGTCAAACGATCATCAAAAATCAGCTGGGCTTACTGAGTGAAAGACCCCTCCCCTATTATTGAATAAAGGCTACTTACTAACTGAAATGTGGGATTTGTATACCGTTTGCTTTCCATATAATACAAAGAACAGTTAAAAACTGATTGGCATAATTAGAATGAGGTTTGGTGAATGCCCACACCTTGCCATACCAAAATGACACCCACGGTTGGCATTTTAGTGAACTGCTGACTGACTCCGTCTTAACAATGTCCTCGCTGACAATGACAATATATGTCCTTCATTTAGAGTCAGTTTTCAGTGAGCTTGCTGGTGTCATTAGCTCAGGCATAACAAACAGCATCAAACAAAGGCGCTTTTGACAGCAACGTGACGAGCAGCTGCAAACAAAGACGAGCTGAAGGCAGGTTATTTCCACACAAAAAAAAAGGGGGAATAATGAAGCTTTTCACATACCGGTGCCGCTGAGGAGGGAGTTAAGAATTGACAAAATGTGTTTGCAGCCCACAAAAATCTCTCAGACATGAAAGAAGTCCTCCCAAGTCTATCCTCCGTCTGCCTGTCTGCCCGTCTGTCTGTCTGTCTGTCTGTCTGTCGGTGCCAACTGTGCCAGTGTCTCGCACCATACAATAGGCTAACTACCCGCCAACCAGTAGCCACAAAGAGCCCCAACAACCGCCGCTTCGGTCTCATTTCTTCGTTGAAATTACCCAAAATTAACAAAAAATGGTCAATGAGGTCGAAGATATCAACCAACAACCTGTCAGTTACAATAAAAGTTAGCGCACGTGCTAAGCTAACAGAAGCCGTTAACAACCCACAAAAAAAAAAAAAAAAAAAACGGTTAAGGAAAATTGAACAAACAGCCCCCCCCTCGCCCCCCTTCTCAAAAAATAACTACCCCACAAACATATTTAACTTGTTTCGCTTGTATCTCTCTACAACATGATTCAATCAGCAACGTTTGTACTTACGGAAGAAAAGAAAAGATAATTCCTGAAGACTTTTTTTTTTTTTTCCTGTTCAAAAGATGCTGTCTGTCACACCCACCTTCTACAAGCCGTGGATGCTGAGCTCCTCTCTCACACGATGTACCACCAGCCCTCTGCGCGAGCGTATCGAGCGCGCACATAAATGGACCAAAGCGAGTGCCGTCACGACGTTCCCCGTCAGTGATTGGTTGAGTCCCAACTCCCGGGCGCTTTTGGGAATTGTAGTTCCTAGTGACTTAACGTCTAGACAATGAGCTTCATTTAGCTCAAATGTGGCCTTTTAGCGTTTATTTTTTTCACATTAGAGCGCAAATCTGGTGAAGCAGTAATCCATAGTAATCTTCTACAAAACAGTTTATAGGGAGAAAAACACATATTATGGGATTTGGGGTCATTTTTCTCTCTTGTAGTGCTTTTTTTTCATGGCTCCACCCTGTCAATGATAGTGGATTTTGGAAGTTTTATTGCTACAAATGGTTGTATCTTGGCCCAGCTTTAGGTTTTAATCAACTTCATAATCTCTCTCTACTCAAAAATGTTTTTTGCTTGTTGTTACTTCAGTACTATGTCTGACCTTCACTGACATATGTGCAGAGTCTCATAGTCAAATGCTGTTTCCATATTTATCTGCTGAAAACTGGAAGTTTGTGTTTACTGTGAGAATGAGTTTGTGGCATCAAAACTAGCCCAGAAGCCTGTCACATAATATTTACACATAGAAATGGACTTTTCAGTAAAGTAGGATACATCTCTTGTCCAGCAGGTTTAGTTTTGAAATATATATTAGCATATTAATAGAGTCTAAGAATTTTCAGTGAGAGAAAAGGAGAATTGTTAACTTAGTCCTGCTAACTCATTTTTGTATATAAAATACATGAAATCTTGAAATTTACATGGCAGTAAGTGCAACTTTACATCATGAAAGGGTAACAGGAGTAGAAACTACAATAAATACATAACATAACAAAAATGAAAATAAGGAACACATATTTCACAGTGGAATAAAATCAAAAGTAAAACAATACCATAAACAGGAAATTCATAACCATGAATAAAATCTATACAGGCATGATTTCTCTGTCCAAAAATGTCCCCTACAGAGATCCCAGCTTCCAAATAGAATCATAAATCTTGTCTCTCCCATTGCATTCACCCTGTCTTTTAAACCTGTTCTTATTTCCCAGTGTTTTACAATTACTGAAAATACAGATTTATTCTGATATGTGGCTCCTCGTGAGAAATCAAATGGTTTCAGGGACTAGATATTGGAGCAGTCAGTGACAAAAGAGAGTAAGCACATTCAAGACCAGAGGACACCGCTCTTGAGACAGACCATACAGGTGTATCAGCAGTCTTCCTTGTCCTTTATGTGCACCATGCTCTGACTGTGACCATGTCCTCTCTGGGGAGGGGGGAGGAAAAAGAGGATGGGGTATCAATAAGGAAAATATAATATGATGTCATCTTCGAGCAAATCTTGTTTTTAAATTGAGGCATAAATGCAGGTGACAAAAATTCATCACAGGAGCATATAAAGATTTTATGATGACATGCTGCTGTGTGCTCACTACACACACAGTGTTTGATTGACACATGCAAGCAGCTGAAAGCAAACTGGAATCTATAGGGAGCAGTCAGCTGCAACCCACAGTTTCTATAGTATTCTGCTGATACATGCCAGGAGCATCAGCGCACACGTAGCCTTTACTGTGTAAGTTAACAAAGCTGAATTAGCAATAACAAGTGGTGCATGATATAAGGCAGAACTGCTGCAATGTGCTGGACAGAGCTGTTGAGGTATGAACCCAGAAAGGAGAATGTAAAAGGTGAAAATGTCACAGCTTTAAAGGGCCACATGTCACAAAATTACATCCTTGGTGAAACAGGTTCATAATGTGACTTTCAAGTGAGTTGACAGTCACCCTTTAAAGGACTGGCAGGATGTAGAAGAAACTAAGTTTTTAAAATGTCCTCCGGTGACATGGTTTCTAAACCTAGACAAAACTAATCCATCTAATAATTTTTCACCCTGAGAATAACACCTGGAAAATACGTCACCAGCCACAGAGCCAGATGGAAAATCGGCAAATGACCTGCTTCTGAAAAGGAAATGTATTTTGTATCAGCTTTTCTTATTCCTCATATCACTATAAATTCTCTTTGGTCTGTAAATGCTCAGAAATCTTGCTGTCGTTTCTTCTTGGTTAAAATGTTCTGTCTCTTTTTCTAAGTACTCTTGTGCTCTTCTTCATTTATTTATGCTCAGCTCCAATCTGCGCACTAAACACAAGATTTTAAGTGTAATCTCTGAATTTTTGCCACTCCCTGCCCCACAGTTTCGTGCAGTTTTCCCAATAAAACTGCCAGCCGTTATGTAAATGCCAAAGCTTGGACTCAATTCAGCTTCAATCGACCTAAACTGGTCTATTTGATTTCGGACTATTTTTAGCTTAACATTATTCTGAGGACAGGAGAAGCTGATCAGTGTTTGTTCAGTCACAGTGATGCTGGGCTGAAAATATTTGCAACCACAAGGCCTACAGATCTATTTTTGCTGTTGCCATGTGGATGTCATTTCATCTCTTGATGTAGGGCAGTGATTTAAATGTCTGTTGAAGGCTCTTTCAGTAAGACGTTTCAGTGGAGAGGGGCGACAGATCGGTCCACGCTGTGCACTGGAAGCATGTAGAGACTGTGGGTCACTGAGTGAGGCTGTGGCCTGACTGATCAGATGGTTGCAGACAGCCTGATTCAGTCTCACACTTCACAGTAGTGGAGGCACCAACTGGGCTGCATGGTTTCACAGTCTGAAATCAAACATAATTACTCACATCAGCACTCAGACATGATCCTTCATTCCCCAAAGGTCACTGGTGCAAACCCCCCGAGTCTGGCTGGGAAAAGTGAGAGACCCACTGATAAGGGCAAGGTGCCTTTGAGCACTGCTGTTACTGCAGCTGCGTTACTGGGCAGCTCTTACTATGAATTTGTGTTTTTAATACATTTTAGAGCATCTCTGCTTTCTGCTTCCCAGATACTGTGTAGTAGAATACAGAATTTGTATATTTAAAGAATCGGTTCATCTGAATCACAAAATAAATAAATAAAAATTCAGTTGGTGTATAGCCAATAGAATATTTTCTTATAAAAATTTAAAAAATTGCATTAAATAATGAAATCTCTCTTGTTCTCTGTACTTTGAATTCTTCATAAAAGTAAACCAAAAACTTATATTTTTGATTACACACTGTGTGACAGATCTGTGGCCAAGGGTGTGTGTTTCTAGAAAAACTGATGTAGAGTTTTTCAAATTTAACTTTAAATTCCATTATAGTGTATATTTTATATTTACATACGATCCGTCTACAGCGGACATAAGAAAACGTTTGTTTTTCAAGTTTCTGGTGCATACTACAAAAAAAAAAAGGCTTTTGTCTCTTTAGGGGCTTTATAGCGAAACCACCCGCTAAGCAGCTACTAAAGTGAGAATATATGTTGTGACAGTCTCTCTCTCTATCTGCTGCTTTAATTCTCTCCGGTTGGTTGTTTCCAGGAGTGCTGGTGTTGAAAGGCTCGTCCACATTAGTTGGCTGTACCTGGAGAGGGAGTGGCCTAAGGTTATAAAGGGTTGCTTTCCTTTGAGTTGCTCTCTCTCTCTCTCTCTCTCTCTCGCTCTGTTGCTGAGCAGCTGTTGCTTTAGATGAGGTGTTTTGTGTTATTTTCCTTCGCCCAAACTGCACACACGCTTTACGCCACAGATGCCCAACATCCTCATATTTCACTGAGTTCTCAGGTTTAGTTTAATTAATACCATCTATCAACTTTCCTGAATGTGGGGATTCTCGTTTGTTGAAAATCATGAGCCAGGTTTATAACAGGTTTGTTTTTGAGTGGGTGTGGTTGTGGTGAACTTCCCTTTTTAACATCATCGTGATCATATTTCACAGTATACACCACAGCCAGTATACTGTCCTGAATCAGAAGCAGCAGCACAGAAGTGCAGCATGGACTTGTGACGTAAAACAAGAAATGGACACAGGCCATGAGGTGATAATTTGGGAACATGCTTTATTCAGAGCATAAAAGAGTAAGATGACTGACACAACTCTTTATCACTTCTGGTGCATCAAAATGCACTAAATTATTCAAGAAAATAAATTCGACTAGCAGATGTTTCAACAGTTAGCATCTTTTTATTTATTCATGTTGTTTGTTAGCTTGTAACTGGCAGTGGCTGACACAGTGTTAGTGATTGTGCTAATGCTAACTCTCGCTCTCTCCCCCACAAGTTGACAGGATTGGTTCCTTAGGTTCACTGTGGTTCAAGGTGGAAACGCTCAGTCGTGGTGTTTACTCATTATTTTACTCCTGTATTATATTAAAAAAACACCACATGGATGTTCACAAGGTTAAAAACTTGATTCTTTAAACTTCTTTATTCCAAAAAGCTAGATATTAAACTGATCCTATCAGGGAATAGTTTGACAACGAGACTGATACTGACTGATACAGCCAGAAAACAGTTAGCTTAGCATAAAGACTGGAGGCAGGGGGACAACAGCAGACGTCATAGTGTGTCATTTTTCCTCTTCAGGCTTTGGATGAGTCAAATGAAACAAGATGTAACATGTTAGTCGAGGAGCTCTACAGGTGCTGCTATAGGCTGCTTTTTAAGCCTTTTCAAACTATTCATTTCAGTAAATTAGCTCAACTCAACCATGTGTGACGCTGTTGTTTTGCATAATTATTCACATTATAGTATTTTTTTCACCAATCAGTAGGAGCCTGTGGTTTTACTGTGTGTCCAGTCCCAGTCAGCTGAGTGTGGCCGAGCTGCTCTCTGTTAGCGGAGAGGACCAGATGGTGTTCACGGCCTGCCAGCATCAGTCTCCCCCCACCAACTGGATCTGTGTGGTTACTTCACAGGACAAAGACAGGCAAATGAAAGATGGGGAAGGCAGGGGGTTGGGGGGGGGGGGGGGGGGGGGGGGGGGGGGGCACATGGAGGGCTGTCTGTCAGCATGGTCTGGTGACAGCACCAGCCAAAATCTGCAGATGTGTATGTGTGTGTGTGTGTGTTTGTGTGGAAGGGGATTTGGTCTTGTCTGGGGGAGCAAGGTTTTAGACTTTGTTTATTTGTGTGTTTGTGTTGCTGATTATCTTTTCATAGATTCAGCCTGCTTGTGGCTTCCATCAAAAAAAAAAAAAAATGTCAGTTTCATTATTCAGGTCAGGCTTTGAATTATGAAATTTGCTCCCTCATTTGCATTTTTCGATGAGTTTGAAGTGACTCACTTTTCCCAAAAAAAAAAGCAGCTTGGCAGAAAGGATTCGTGGCCCAGTTTGATGATCAGGGAGTAAAATCTGCTCGCTCACTGGTTCCTTCAAATATCCCAGTTTATACGTTTACCAGGAAGTTTAGCTTTGAGTTTGAGTTAAAGATGGACGGAGCAGGGCGTGGGGGTCAACCACATGGAGGTTTCACAGCTTTGTGATAAAAGAGAGGACAAGTGGTTGCATGATGGGGGCACAGGGGGGTTATTATTAATCCATGCATCTCCTACTGGGCTGCCACTGTGTCACACACATACCAGCAGCAGCAGCTGATCCAAAAGAAGCATTCCTGCTAAGACGGCGGAGGAGTGGGACCCTCCTTTCAGAAGCACTCAGCCGTGCTGGTGTGTGCTGGCGCTGGAGCTGGGACTGTGACCCATTTTTAAGTCCACACAAACACGGTGCAGGCCACCTCCCCTGCCTCCCCCTATAACCAGGATGCAGTGGGATCCAGTACTGAGAGCAGATTAGGGAAATGGGGGGGGGGGGGGGGGGGGGATCCTCCATGTTTGTGCTGTAACTGTCCTAATGGGAAGCCTGGCAGGCATAGTGTTTGTCTCTGGGGCTGGTTCATGTGCAGGTGGGCGGCCAGAACACACACAGCAATTACAAATATGCCACTGAGGGCTCAGGATTGGAGGAGACGATTCGCTGCTTGAGATGGACGCCGATAAGGTGCGGCTGAGAATTCAACCCTCTGAGTAACCGAAGTCTGAGTCGCCGCACACACAAAAGCAGCTTTTGTAAACATTACATGCAAGACGATACAGTATGTCCCCCGTTACTATGATACTAAACCTATAGGGCAGCCATGTTTACGTGTATGATAACTTTTATGTAACTGTGGGTTACATAATCACCAGCTCAGCTGCTCTTCGCTCTGGGAGGCTGCAGGCTGTCTAGAAGTGGTTTCAGCATCCCTGCCCCCACCCCCCCATTTGCTCTGCGTGCGTGTACTCCGTGTGTAAGTGTGTGTGTGTGTGTGTGTGTGTGTGTGTGTGTGTGTGTCTGAGTGCTGACTCTACACGTGTAGAATGTACTGTAGAAAAGCATTATTCAAAACTACAAGTCAGTTGTGATCTTTGTGTCAAAGTCAATAATAAAAACCATTTCTAATAAAATACTAGGAAACATTTGTGGCCTGTTAAATTACATTGAACAATTAATAACTCTTATTCTTAATCTTATTGTTTTGCTTGGTGATGATCTCAGAGATCATCACGTGTCCCCAAGATGACGATCATCTGAGGCGGGACAATATCAACTACAGGGAGAGGCTCATCTTCTGGAGTGAAGCTCAGTAAGTGGCTTCAGACAGTAGAAATATCAGGCAATACAAACTGTAATTTTTCTTATTGAGCTCTTTACTCACAGAATGACTTTATACTATGAAAAAATATATATATTATTATTAAATATTAAGACAAAATGGTTCTTGTAAGCAGTGAGTAAGCAGGATGGCAAATTGGGTCTCGAGACCATAAGATCACACTCCACCTGTTCAGACGGGAGTGTCAGAGACAAATGGAAATTTCCCATGGTGCATTTGAGACGATGATTCACCGCTGACTTAACCCTGCACTCATGTAGCACTGGTGGCCTCATGATGGTCAGTGCAGAAACATAGATATTGTCTTTTTCATTACACACGTTCTTCTTCCTTGTCAAAATATGACACTCATGTGAACCCACAATGCAACACAAATGTTGTGTGTGTGTGTGTGTGTGTGTGTGTGTGTGTGTGTGTGTGTGTTATGCTAGCAGTGGCTAATGTAGCCTCGAATCTGGCCTCCAGGCTATAGAAGTCTGGTAAACTCACTTCTTTCTAACTCAACACACCCAGATTTTGTTCTTTTCTTTAAACCTGTAGTCTTCAGACTCAACTGACATCACTTGAGGCAGTTTATCAGACTTCATGAAGGAGCCACAGAAGACTTTCACAACAACTTACAGCAGTTTCCCTTTAAAGAATGACAGAGCTCTCTCTGTGGTTTCCAGTGGAATCAGGCATGTTGCAGGACTGTGCTCGATCCCCCATTAACTGTTATTAGGCATACTTCACTAAACATCACCGTCTGTAAGAAAAGACCAGCAGCTAATCAAATCAGACCATGGATACATCATGCTTAGTGGCAGCTTTAATATGAAAGTGCACATGAAGATATTAAGACTAACTGGACATTTAGTCTTAATACAATTCGATGACCAAGGACCAGTGATCAGTACTTTATGTTGGTTAGTTTAAAGGGGCTTTGATGAAGATAGATACCGTTCATGACGACTGTTTTTGCTGTTTCTTTATACTTAACAAGATCTCAAATACTTTTGATTGATTGCAGTACTGATAATGAATAGATGTGAATATAAAATCGATTATCAATGAGGACTGGCTGCCTGCTGCGGCTCATCTTGGCCCTTTAAGACCAATGTGCAAAGCAGAGTTGTAAAAAACATTACAAGCCGACCTATAAGCAGGTGAGAGCCAGTGGTGTTTTATACATGCTGCCTACTGACCCTTAAGGTCAAAGCATTTGACCCTGTTAAGATCCAGGTCCCCCAACCTCAGCAACACTCCTTCAGTTGCTGCGCCATTAGCTAATGCCCCCCCCCCCCCACACACACACACACACACCATCTTTCCCACACACCCCTCCCACTCCATCTTGTCCTTGCCCCCCCCCCACCCCGTCCTGTCGCCTCAGTATTCACACAATAGTCCTGTTTTGGGTTTTCTCCCTAATCAAGCCCAACAGATGGGACTCACACCCGCTAACGCAGCAGGCGGGAGACAGAGCTGAGAGTGATAACCCTGTCGGTTCCACCGGCCCAGAGAGAAAAACACTGTGTGTCACTGTACAGTAGTTTGTCAGCGAGAACAAAACATCCAGCGGTGGCTGATATTAACTTTAAATGGGTGGATTAATAATGCATGCAGGCAGCAAAGAGGATAATGGCATTGTGTTGGCTCTGTCTCTTCAGCAATATTTGAAAGCAGACATTACAAATCTCAGTGTAAGAGCTAAAAAACAGCTTTCGAGTGTTATCATCCATGAGTAATCACATCTAATCAGCTGGTTTTCAAATGGTTTCCAGTTGCACACCTATTTAAAAGTAATTATGTCCCACACTGCAGCCTGTTTTAATAATTCAGTCATTTCAGAGGATGTAATTGATATTGATGTTGACCTGTTTTGTTCTAATACTGAAAGTTGATTGTGATAGTTCGTCTACCTCAAATAAAGTAACAACAAACATCAAGAAAGCACAATAACATACAATGTAATATATCAAAAACATAAAACATATTAAGCCCAGTCCTTAATTTATCTTACTTTCATGTTTGTGAGTTAGCTACAGAGCTGGAGCTGTGAGGCGATTAGCCTAGCTTAGCATAAATCCTTGAAGTAGATGGAAACAGCTAGCCTAGCTCTAGGAAAAAAACACTAAATGCGCTAAAGTTTCTTAGTTAAAACATTGTGTCTTGGTTGTTTGATCTGCCCACAAACAGAAACGACGATTTGCAAATCGTTTCGCAGACGGGTTGCCAGTCGGTGAGTCCAAGCTTTAGTTTAGGTCTCTGCAGTCAATGGTCTCTGTACAGGCAGAATAACACCACAACATGGCAACCTCAATGTGACAGCAAGACTCCAGCAAGTCACAAGTGTTCACCCCAAAAAATATGTTATGTTGTACATAAACGTTACCTGGATTGAGCCTGTGCTGCTGTGGGGAATATAACTACAGCACAATACAGCCTCAGCGTGTCTTTGTGGTAATGTTTCAATTATAAATTAGACATTATGCCATAGATAATTACAGCAGGACTCTCGTTGACACTTTCTAACAACAATTAAAGCAGCTTTAGCGTGTTTATGCTAAGCAAGACTAATTACCTCCAGGCTCAGGCTTAGTACTTAAGACACAGATGAGAGTGGTATTGATCCTCTCAGCTACTGAAGCGTTTTTTTTTTGTTTGTTTGTTTGTTTTAATTTGTGAATTAATTCATTAATAATTACACTAAAACAACAACATAATGCAGCACTGTGGTTTATTCTTCATACTGTCTGTATGGGTCGTTTTTATGAATGTATACTAAGGGAACTTGTACAAAGAGAAAACTTATAATAATTTAAAACATAAAGATGATTTTAAATACTTTAAACTTTGTTTAAATATATTCTATATTGCATATTGTTACAAAACTTGTGTTTATCATATCCAAAAGAATTATTTTTGAGTTATTTTTGAAGAATGAATCATTAAACTGATGTGAGTTTAGATGATGATATTATACGGGCAATATCGGAAATGTTTGCTCAGGTTTTTCTTTGTTTTTATGTTTCACATTATGCTCCATTACAGAAATAGCTCTGTGATGATGTCCTCTGTAGAAGGCGCAGACACCTCTGCCATTTTGTTGTTGCTTTAAAGCAGCAATGTTAACAATTCCTCTCAAGCCCTCGTACCTCTTAACTTCTCATTTTACTCTTTAGTTGACATTTCTTCGCTGCGAGCGAGATCCAAGTGCTCTGACTTTTAAAACGGCAAGAAATCTGGTCTGAAAAGAAGAAGGTGAAATGTAGAAGGTAATACTTTGATGTTTCTCCTCCATATTCATGCTTTAAGATAAATATTTCATTTCGGAGATGCCCTGATGTTTCCCAGTAACGTTGTGTAGCTGTCCCAGCAACATCCCATGGTGAAAGGAGAGCCCAGCCCACTGGGGAGAGCTTGTTTTCAGCACAGTAAAAGCAGTCTGAGCCCCGGAGCCTGCTTAAGGCTGGAGGGGTGGGAGGGAGAATGGGGACAATGTTGAAGGGAGGAGGGTTAGGAGGATAAAAAGAAAAGGATGAGGAGAGGGATGCAATACAGATAGGGAGAAACCACTGAGTGAAAAGTGGTGCAGGGAGGGGAGGGGAGGGCAGTGGGGGCATGGATGGGACTTCTTGGTGCTGAATCAGGGCTTGTTACCATCACAGGGCTCCTCTGGGACTGTGATGTCAGCCCCGGGACAGAGAGAGGGAGGGGGGGGGGGGGACAAACAAAGGGATGGGAAGGGCAAGAGGGAGGTGGAGGTGGTGAGGGAAACCACAGGGGGATTGACGAAGAAGACCTGCAGAGATGATCCACAGATGGCTGCTGAAAGCTGCAGGCAAACACTGGATGTCAGTTGGGATGAATTAGACAGCAACAAATCAGATTTTTGTCGCCATGATGAAATTAGTTTCATGACTAGAATGATCCTTGTTATTGATTACTGTTGAACTGGCTTAATGAGGTGGTGCTACAACATGTCTTGACTTGTTACTGTTTGGTCTGAAATTGGATTGAGCCATTGTTGGAAACCGACGTGAGTCTGTGGAAGTCTGTTTGTGTGCTGGTGAGTGATAATCATAATCCCAATCTGCCCGATTAGTGTTATCCTGATATTATCATACCAACATCCACTCATACAGGGCCAGATGTCTGCGTGTGCGGCTCCGCTCGGTTCATCTCAAAGCATTATCTCAGACGGTCCGGGCGTTTTAGTGGCCCCTTAGCTCTCAGCTCTTAGATACGACTCTGATCTCTTTAGCCAAGTTATGGGATAAAGTTTGTCCCGTATGACGAACTGATGAAAGGAAATTGAATAAATTATCTCAGACATGCTTGACTGCTACTTCTAACTTTCATCGACAGCAAGTTAGGATATTTAGTGCCAATTTAAATAATCAGAGGTTGTTTTATAGCAAGGCATGACAAGTGAAAATGGAAATATTGGATATATCAGTACATCTTCAAGGTTTTCCCTTCAATTCAAAGACTTGAGATGTAGTGTAGTAATGTGTTTTCTGGAAATTAGGTTTGAATAGGTGATGGTCACCTAACAGTTAAAGGTCCATCCAGTCTAAAGGTCTCTGTCCATGTGTAGTGTGATTATAGATCAGGTCTAGCTTCTATATTAATACTGTGAAAGTATCAAAGCCTCAGTCCACAGAGAAATGCACACAGCCTGTATTCAGAAACTGAGCCTTAAAACCAGCCGTCAGGACTTCTGGAACTTTGTGATGTCACAACAAAGCAGTCACCAAGCCCCGCCCACCTGGACCCACCATCCAGTCTTGTGGGATTTGGTTTCTCTGAGTGTTTTACCTGAAATCTACTCTATCTTTATTGGATCAATCAGAAAACAGTCAGCCAATCAGAAGAGAGACTCAGAGCCTCCTCTCTTCTGATTGGCTCACCGACCTGTTGTTACTAGAGCTCCAGAGAGAAGCCTGAGAGAGGAGATATAAAACTACACTGAAATGATTTTTGGTTCTATTGATATTGGACCTTTAAGGACTAAACAACTACACATTCATTAAATCAGAGAAAAACTTTTTGAATGTAAAGAGTGCCAGTGTAACTACTTTACAGAGAGTGCTGTATTATGAGCTGTTTGTAGGCTTGTTGCTAGGCTAGCAAGTGTTTACAAGTCTGTTTACCGTGACTCTGTCAGCCCTAAAAGTGTTTGCTGATCCCACTTATCGCACAACCTGCAGGACTCTCTGAAGGCTCACGCATCATGTTTTGCTGCCACAGAGAAAAAATAAATTCATGAAGTTCATGGCGTCTCCCGACATCTTTCCTGCAGAAACAAGCAAGAAAATTTGTCAAGCAGCCAAGAATTACAGCTCTCACAGATGAGCTCAAAAAAATGGAAACTGAACCGAAATTCTGGTTAGACGTCAAACACTGTTGTGTTGCCAAATGGCTATGGGAGGATGAGAAAATTGAATTTCTAATCCATTCACCATAAGCCTTGTTTTACCAGTGTTATTTTGTGTGCCATAAAGTGTGAAATGTTAAGGATTACTTCAAGCGATGAGCATTTTCTTTTGCTTTTCTTCTTTCTAGTTTACTATGAAAAACGACAACCTGTGTTGTTGTGAACATTGTAATGATAATGGTCCAAAATAATGTGAAAATACATCGATTTTAGTGAAACTACTTACGGTGGCAGAGCGCAGAACATACACCAGACTTCAGAAAAAATCAGAGTAAATGATCCAGATGTGCTTCAAAAAATTAATGGGTTCCTCCCTGAGCTAAGCCCCATCCCTGCACCAGGTTTAGTGAAAATCTGTACTTTTTGCGTAATCCTGCAAACAAACAAACAAACAAACAAACAAACAAACACGGGTAAAAACACAATGTTCTTGCAGAAGGACCCCCAAACCACCACATTTATGGTGAACAAGTGAATGCACCGCCATACGCTTCCAGGAGAGACCCCTTCCTGTATGATGTCCGTCTCTTAAAATCTGCTTTTGAGTGTGGCCATTAACCCCTTCTGCCTTCTGCTTCTTATTTTGGTGGATAAGTAGTCAAAGCGCAGGCAAGACCTATTTTCAGTGCTGCATTTCACCTAGACTCATACACAGTTAAATTCATGACCCCAAGACGTAGCTGGGTGCAGCCGCTCCTCTCTGCATCCTCAAATATATATCTGTCTGGATACTTCAAAGCATTATGGGAAATCTAGGTGCTCATTAACTGATGTACATGAAAGTGAGTGAAGTTATTCCTAATACTTCATCCCAGAGGCTCCGGGAGCACATTAGACACCGAGTACACTCTGTCCTCGAGAAGGTACTGCAGTCAAGTCTCGAGGCAGTTAATATGTTATCAAGGTAGAAAACGTGTAGTTCAATACGGCAAGTGTCAGTAGTTCAATACATATATGCCCCGGCCAGTAAAAATCTTTAAGAGCCAGACTGCAGACAATGGAGTGAATCCACTGACCTATTACTGTGCAGAGAGAATATTGATGCGATGGGACAGCGACAGGGGCGAAGCTCCCTCAGAGGCTGCTGTTGAAGATAACCAATTAAGAGCAGACTTGGGCTGGAAGACACAGGAGAGGTCAGGATCTGTTGGCAGGGAAAGTTTTGGCCCTTTTCAGCCGAGTATATATATTTTTTCATCAAGTGCCGAAGAAGAGGAAGGAGACGGAGAAGGCCAGACATGCCGGACCACAGAGCAACGTAATGTTTGCGTAAAGTGACTTGGTCTCCGTGAGAACGGGGTCAGGCTAATGCTCGTTTCATCTTGTTGGGAGAGAGTGATGCCAAGCTGAGCTGTCTGACAGAGAGCTTATGGAGGGATGGGCCTACTGTATGTGTGTGTGCGCGATGCCAGGCTTACGCTGCCAGTCTCCGCCCAGTCACTGCTTGGGTGATGTCATATGTCTGTGTGTCTGTGTGGGTGTGTGTCTGTGTGTGTGTGTGTGTGTGTGAGCATGTGGTGCGTTCGCAGCCTTGTGATCATCCCTGGACAAAGAATGAAGTCACTGACGAGCTCGGATGCAGTGGAAGGAAGGAAGAGGAGAAGAGAAACTCGGATCTGATGGAGAAATAAACAAGTTGACCTAATTTTAAGCACATTGGTTTCAATGCGCCTCATCTCCAGACAGTCATAGTCGTATCGTCCATACATTAAGGATGGAGGATCAGAGTGATCCTTTTACTTAACTTGACTGATGCTTGGCTCGCGCTCAATGATCTGATCACAGATTAAACAGCAAGAAAGGTCTCATTACTGACTGTCAGTCTGTTTAACTGTCAGGCACAAAATGCTTTCAGGTGATTGTTTCCAACCCTGCAGTTCATTTTCATTGAATAAGTATCACATTATTGTACATTTATCTTATTGTCATGAAATGCAGAGCGAAGGCAACGGTGTGTGAGGACATACATTGGTAAATACTGCTCACAAATATATCGTTTCATTTTTACAAAGCAGCTGGACACTGAAGCAACTCAAACAGGAGGATGTAAGGATTGTAGGGGACTACTTACAGCTGCGGATTAATACACAATTCTTTTCCTGTTGAGGGTCAATTATATTCAAGAGGTGATAGAAACTATAGAAATACATTTGAAGGGAAAATATGGAAAAACGAGACGGCAAATCTGCGAGGCTGTACTGACACAACAATGCTTTGAGCTAAATGCTAACATGGGCATGCTAAAGGTAACTGTTGATGTGAATGCTAACATGCCATGTTCACGATCTCAGTTTAGCATGCTAGCATAGCCGTCTTTAGGATTCATCCGGTGGGGACCATGAATTTGGCAGCAGTCCAACCAGTAGTTGTAGAAATATTTCACTCTCGACCAAAGTGGTGGTTTCGTTCGACCGACGCTGTCATTCTTAGGGCAATGGCCGCCAGCATGGCTATAAAAAACACACACACACACAAGGAAGCATCAAGATCTTCATCTATCACGCTGCATGGATGACCAGTGTCTAAAAATAAGCTCTCGTCTTCTTCATCCTGTGCCACAGAAAGGATGGAGGATTAAGGCTGGCACTAAAAACCAACAATGAATTGATCCCAGTCAAACGAGAACAATGCTCTTGCAAATACACCAAATGTGTATTAATCCACAGCTGGAAATAGTCCCACACAAACAACCACCATTAACTCCTGATTGCGTGACCTTTGTTAAACTCTGCAGTGCTCAGCTGGTGTAGGAAGTTACTCAGCCTTTTTTAAAAACTGAAATTGTATATTTGTCATTAAGGATTTATATCCTCAGTAGGAGCCAGCTGGCTTGAGGCTGAGTGCCACAGACAGGGCAGGGAAATCTAATGGTATTCAGAGACAGTTTTCTTCTTCTTCTTCTTTAAGTTGAGATGAGCATGTGTGGATATTTTGGTGACGAATGACAATGATGATGTCACAACATGGTTCGGGAATTTATAGAACTGATGCTCCTGCAGCTTGAAAGCTCTTTCCTCCCACTGCACCGGTCGGTTTCTATTCTCCCCCCCCTCCTCTTTCTTTCTTTGTCTCTCTCTCTCTCTTCTATGTCTTATATCTTTTCTCCTTCTTCCCATCTTCTCCTCCTGAGGCTCCTGTGTGTGTCGGAAACGGCACATTGACTTCCACGTGAAGGCTTTTCTTTTCGTTGGCCCGCCCGCCTGCCCGCCATCCTCTGTGACCCATGTCTGCGTGGCCTCAGTGCGAGTCTCACCATCCACCCCTCCCTTCCTCTCTCTCTCTCTGTCTCTCTCTCTCTCTCTCTCTCTGTCTCTGTCTGTCTCTCTCTGTCTCTGTCTCTCTCTGTCTGTCTGTCTCTGTACACGTCTCTCTAACGCTCGCCGTCTCCTCCACGGCAGCTGCACCACTCTCTCTTCGGCCCGGTCGTTAGGGGTGAGAGATGCACGCAGAGACGGAGAGAGACGGAGATAGGAGTAGTGGAGAACCTGAAGGCTGCTGCTCACTCACTTAGCTTCGATTGATAACACGGCGCTCGGCTCTAATCTGTCTGTGAGAGGGAACCGCAGTGCATTTCTGTGAGGCAATTACCTGACTATTTCCTTATGGAAAGCCAATAGCAAACCGCTTATACCATGCTATTCAATTATGTAAGAAGACAGAGAGCTTTCCTCTCCGCTGCTCCTCTGTTCTGCGGAATTGGAAACACTATCTATTTATAAGTGTGCACACTGTCATGTTTACAGTGGAAGAGATAAATGTGGTGTGGCTGGTAATTTACTACATCCACGGCTGTGTTTTGTATTTTACTCCCTTTTATAAAAATCAAACACAAGATGAAGAGGGGCCCTCACACCTTGCCGCACCCCAGCTGACATCATTCACAAGCCTCCCTGTCCTCATTGTAGCCAAATCCCTCCAATCAATTCTTCACCCTCCATCATGCGCTAAAAATGCATGATTGCATACAGTGCAATAAGGCCGAAGCTTCTCTCAAGGCTAGGTTACCCTAGCAACAAGTTACGTGGCAGCAGCAGTCTGGGCGACGGAGCCGCCTCAGAGGAGAGGGAGGACGCCTGAGAACGAAGGTGGAGACAACAGGGATATTTCAGCCAAAACAATAAGTCTCAAAACGGACGACAGGTTTCTGCTTTGCTCAGATAAAATGACCGAGATTGAGACATGAATGTTACATGTGCGGTAGAGCCAGTGCTCTGTCATTAATAAATGATGTTTCTGTTATGTAATGTATGGGCCACAGCATCAGCATCAGCCAACAAACATCACGTATCACACACACACACACACACACACACACACACACACACACACACACGAGTGCTTCTTGCTGTTGTGTCTGCAGAGAGACAAAGAGTCCTTGGGTGTATGTATGTGCGGTCTCATCTCTCTGTCAGCAGGGGATTGCTGGGACGCAGCCAGACAAGCAGCATGCACGATCACAAAGGCTTCCAGACTTACTCTGCACTCACACACACACACACACACACACACACACACACACACACACACACACACACACACACACACACACACACACATCATCATCAACCTCCACCTCAACAGGTTAGGAGCACGATTCAAGGTGATCAAACCAAAACTAACTGCAAAATTGTCAATTTTCCATCGGAGCACCGAGACAACACTGGGTGTGTCCAAGTCAAACTCCTCACTGGGTCTAAAACTGAAAGATTTGTGCAGGAATGTAAAACCAAAACCTTGAAATGATGATTTTTATCACTGTAATGATGTAACTTTAGATGTTCCTATTAATATTGTTATAAAAATGATTGCCTTTTTGCTGTTTTTTTGTACGAAACACAACAAAGAAATCCTCCCGTCGGTGTGGAAGCGTGATACGAGTTGCATGATAATTTAGTGAATGTCTCCATCTGCTGGACACCCGGAGGAACTGCTGCATTATGTAACGGGTGTACTAACATGGCAATTCTGGAAGGACTGCGGAGAGTGCATGCCTTGTGCTGCCTTCAAGTGCACCTTAGACTCTCTTACCTTACACTTCAGAAGATGTGAAACACAATCGGCACCATTTCAAGTGCTTTTTGTCAGAGACTGTGGCTGTAATCACACGCTACACGGCTATAGCGCTTAGCAGAGGCTAACCAACAACCACCACCATTCGCATGGTGTTGTTGTATTTTCAGGTAAAATAATTTCATTTTTGCATCAGTTGATGTTTACATAAAAGAAGCAAAAAGAAATGATGGCAGTATCAAAATAGATAGCTGGTTAGCAACAGGAAGAGTTAAAAGGAAGGAGACATATGGTGAATAGACAATTGATCCCCCCATCAAACAAAAAAGTAAAAGCTTCAGTCCTGAATGTTTGAAGGCTTTATTACTGTTACGGGGTCGGATGTGGGCCGCCAACATTTTAGAGATTTTCAATTGGGCCGTTGGGTTGGAAAATATTGGAAACTTCTGATTTGGGTGATTTGACCGACTTTGAGCTAAATGCTAATGCCTATATGTTGACATGCTCACTGTGACAACGCTAACATGCTCATATTTAGCATCTTAGTTTAACCTGTTACCATGGCAGTTTTTCTAAATTAGCCGAAACCTCAAAGCGACGCACCAGGACTGAGGGCCTTCCACAGAAATGACACTGTTCACCACACGGTTGTATATGTAAAGCTTGTGGGTTTAATATGGCAATTTTCACCAGCAGATAGAATCAACATGTGGGATTCAATCCCGCCAAGTGAAATATATGCACCACTTAAAAGATCAGGACACTACAAAATAAACCTCTGCTCCAAAAACAAGAAAAAGAAAAAAAAAAAGAAAAAGAAGTGTTGATCGTACAGCTTCAGATCCGACCATGAACGCTTCCTCGTCAGCTCTATAGCATCAGAAACAGCTGGCTGGGCAGCAGCACACCAGGCTTCCCTTGTTGCATTTTTGAAAACACATCCACATAAAGACACGGCCACCGACGACAAATCTTCAAATAGAAACAATTACAGAACATCATTTCTTCGCGGGTACAGTTAGTCTGGTAATCATACAGGTAGCATGTATGACACATGGATTATACTACAACACAGTATATATACAGTAGCAGTGAGTTGATAGTTGACAAACCGTGGACCCTCGCTGTGCTCTTCTTCCTCGCTCCCTCTCTCTCTCTCTCTCTCTCTCTCTCTATTCACAGCTCTTCTCATGTGTCGATGAGTGTGAACAGACTCTGGAGAGGCAAAAGGCGAGTGTGCTGCCATTTTCGGCACACGGAAAAACACATTGTGGCGGCGGTGTTGTTGCTCGATGCCTGCTCCCTTACTCAGGCAGCGGGGCATATGCTGTTGATAATATAAGAAGCACGTGTGAGGAGCCTTTGGAATAAAGAAGGAGAAGAAGAAGAAGAAGAAGAAGAAGAAAATAAAGCCCTGCTGAAGTTAAGCAAAGCTCAGCTCAGTTGCTTCTCCTGTCGGATCTGCAAATGCAGATTTTGTAGAGTGTTACAAAAGTGTTTGTTTTTGTTTTTTGTTTCTCTTTCATTTACAATTCAAGCAGTAAAGACGTGTGATGATACCTCCTATTAAAAACAACAGGAAATATCAGTAGCCCAAAAGAGTGGTTAACAGTACTTCACAGAGAAAGAAAAAAACACAACAAACATTTTCCGTTTTTCGGTCGTAAAACTGCCACGAGACACATTTTCAGAGGTTTGGAGAGTGAAGAGACTTTTAAAAGCAGCCTTGAGCAAAAAAAACAAAAGTACATCACAGTCTTTTTTCTTTTTTTTCTTCCCCCCAGTATTATAAGAAGCAGTGTGTACGTTGCTGGCAGTGGGACACTAGTCTCTACAGGAATGTCTCAAGATAAGGACGGCTCTTCCACATTATGCACCATATGGACACCTAAAAAAACCAAAAACAAACCAATGGATCGAATCCCTGGTCGTCGTTGCTAAGATGGAAACAGTCTGGGCGAGAGAGGGGTAAAAACTGTACATTTACAACGTAGATACACTGTGCAACCACCTCAGATTTGAAAACCTGTAGTAGATAATACACATTTAGTGTAAAAGCGTAAGTAGGTAAGTGAGTGAGTTCCCAGTTGCGTACAAATGTACCGTTAAAGAAAAATCAGCAGGAAATGGTACATGTTACAGTCCGACTCACGAATTCCAGTTTTTCTATCATTTTAAATAAATCATACAAAAATAGTAGTGTACAGTATACAATCTGTCATGGTCTTTGATTCTCAGTGTGTCCACAGTGTGTGTGTGTATAGCTCACACACACACACACACACACACACACACATACGCACACACACACACACTCAGTGTTTTCTATAACTAAGTAGCGTCTGACTCTTTTCAGAAAAGAAGTCCTAAGCTCCCGGCTTCAGTCCTGGGGTAGTCGGTCCGTCACGCTCCCTCTGTGGCTGCAGCTGCTTCTCAAACAAGCTGAGTCTCCACAGACCGTCACGCTCTCAAGTCGCCTCCCCACCCCCACCCCCCAACTCTCCTCTATCTCGTTCCTCATCCCATCTCTCAGGTTATCTCTGCAGGTTTCCAGGGAGGTAAATAAACGAGTCCCTACGATCCCTCTTTCCCCTCCGAGCCCTCCGGCGGCGCTGGTTGCTCCTCCGCCGTGGGAGACTGGGCCCCTCCCGGACCATCTGCGCACAAAACACCAAAGAAAAGACACAATGAGAAACATGATGCTGCGACTGTCAAGGCTAAAAAAGAGGCTGTCTAAAGCTTCTGTTGATCAATACCAATGAATTCCTGATCATTACATCACTAGGTGCTGACATGTTTTACCTTGGAGGTCACACAGAACCAAGTGTCTTTAGATTTTATGCCCATTTGCTTCCTACCCATGCAGACACGAGTGCTGCCAATCTGGCACGCCTGGTGACCACACTCGTGCCGGTCGTGATGAACGACCTGGTAATGACTCATCGCTGCAACTGACCAGCAAGCCCAGAGACCTCCGCTGTCACTGCCCCCCCCCACCTGACTCCTTTATATCTAAGCTATCTGACTTGCAGCAGTTGCTTTGCTTCATCTTTCTTTATATCTTACTATGTTTATTTTTATGAACCAAAACAACGAAGCAAATTCCTTTTATGTAAAAACCCACTGGGCAATAAACCTGATTCTGATTCTGATACTGACACTAAACAAATGCTTCTAACTGGAGCTGAAGCAACTGTAAGTCTTTTGAAACTAACTAGTGTCATTTACCTTTGAGGGAGAGCTCAGCTAGTTTAAGAGGCAGGTCTCCAGGGTTTACGCCGGCCGGAGAGCCCAGGATGTCAGGCAGGGCATTTCGCCTCCCCGAGCGTCCGGAGGAGGCAAAGTCCAACACTGGCTCCACTTCCGTCATCTCAAGATCCCTCTACGACAGAAAGGAGGGGGTTAAAATTGAAAATAGTGGACGGAGCATTGTGTCAGTCCAAGTCAGTAGTCATCTTTCTGTGCTAACGTGTAATAAAAAATATCATTAACTCAGTCTGTGCATTTGAAGACTCCTCTTTGGGGTTGCCAGTTTCAAGTTTCTGTGAGTCCACGAATCTGAGGACCTGACCTGGAACCTGAACGCCTCACACCTGGTCAAGAAAGCCCCACATTGCCTCTTCTTTTTGAGGGTCACGAATCAACAGAGTCCCCCCACAAAATAACTTCTACCGCTGCACAACAGACAGTATCTTGATGTACTGTTGTGCCGTCTGGTCTCTAGTTGCACAACAGCCTGCAGCGGATCGTCGGCTCCCCACTTCTAAACCCGATCGACGTCCACTGGAGAAGGCTTCACAAACTAACCACTAGCCCCATGAAGAGACCCCCACACATCCCTGGACACTCCCTGTTCACCACCCTCCCCTCAGGCAGGCTCAGGGCAATCTACACAGACAGACCGGCTGAGAAACAGCTGTTTTCCACAAGCCGTGGACAAGCTGCTGCAACCACGGCACCCCATCCATCACCCCCCAGCCCCACAAACAAGTCCTCCAGCGCAATACAATTACCACATGCAATAATAGACAATATTTCAAGTATATATAAGACTATTTATTCTTATGTATATTTATTATGACCACTTTTACAATTAATTTATTCTTATTTATCTTTGTTTTTATGCTACAATAAGGAGTGGAGTGCTGCCAAACTAAGTTTCACTGTGTCCTGATATGGAATGACAATAAACTCTCTACCTAACTAAATAATCTACTTGGCCTATTTTCCTCTAATCTCTAATTAATGACTTTACTTCTGCATATAGTCTAAAGGTCTGTGTCCATACGTAGTGTGATTATAGATCAGCTCTAGCTTCTATATTAATACTGTGAAAGTATCAAAGCCTCAGTCCACAGAGAAATGCACACAGCCTGTATTCAGAAACTGAGCCTTAAAACCAGCCGTCAGGACTTCTGTAACTTTGTGATGTCACAACAAAGCAGTCACCAAGCCCCGCCCACCTGGACCCACCATCCAAACATTGCAGGATTTGGTTTCTCTGAGTGTTTTTACCTGAAATCTGCTATATTTTTATTGGATCATTCAGAAAACAGTCAGCCAATCAGAAGAGAGGCTCAGAGCCTCCTCTCTTCTGATTGGCTCACCGACCTGTTGTTACTAGAGCTCCAGAGAGAAGCCTGAGAGAGGAGATGTAAAACTACACTGAGATGGTTTTTGGTTCTTAAAACCACAAATATATCTTCTTATGGATCTACACTTCAGACAAAACACAGAAGAAGAGTAAAATATGGGACCTTTAAAAATGATTAACGTCACAGTTTGGATACTACAGAGCCCAGCAGTGTCCGTTCATCTTGACATGTCTCCGAAAACAAAACGTGCCTAATCTGTTTAGTGATTTTAACGCCAGGAGAAAAGATTTATCACTGGAGCGGAGGATGCGTCTGTCTGGGCTCATGGCAACCAGCAGCTGGGGAGTCGGCTCTAGGCTACACTGGTGACCAGCAGAATTACACTGCTTGTCACACACACACACACACACACACACACACAGACAGGCACACACACACACACACACACACACACACACACAGACAGGCACACACACACACACACACACAAGTACAGCAAGCCGCTGTTGCTATGGCAACAATACAGAAAAGCACCACTGGCAGGTATATGACTCGAATCCATTCTCTCACTATCTCTCTTTCTCTTCCCCAGTCTCCCTCTTTTGTTGTGTTGCTTTGCTTTAAATAACCATACCATTCTGTGGAGCAAAATCCCATTTCCCATCGCTCTCTCTCAACAAAGGAATGGCATGTGAGTTAATGTGCACTTGCAGCTATAAACTCAACACACACACACACACACACACACTTGAACACATGCACAATCCTAGATCTCCAGAAAAAAAAAAGAAATATAAAAAAAAAAGAAGGGGGCCACAGGTTGGCCATCTGTTAGCCTCAAGCGCTATTGTAGCTTAGACATTGAGCTCATATAAGCCACAGTAGTTCATAGTGGCCTATTTCTTTTAATAATTCCATGAGCATAAACATATTTCCTCCGACAGTTTGACATAATCGCCTGCTGACAACTAAACCCGTGACTGTGCACACAGAGGGAGGAGTGACTGCTACCGGCAGGACAATGTAAACACAATGAAATGGCAGGATTTGCATGGCTGTGGGTGATGAAAGGTGACAGCAGCATTGTAGCATGTAGCATTTTTTGACATGACTGATAGCATTTACTTAACACACACAAACACTCGGAGCATCCCTGGCTTTACTGAACAGGATGAACATACAGTAAGACACTAATAATTAATGCAGCGATAAATTATTTATCTCAAAATGTTGTTGCACATTTAATGTTGTGCCATGTTGAAAACTCGGGGGCCACAGCCACGAATTTAGACATACTGAGGTTCATTTGTAAATGGGGCTGAACGAAAGGCAAAAACAAATCATAAAATGAAAATGATTATTTTCACAGATATTGCGACATGAGTCACAGTGGGAACGGTCATTTCAAATATAATAAAAAATAAATATAAAAATAATATTTCAGTTACAAAAAATGTTATTTATTTAGTTAACTGTTCAATCAAACGTCCTTTATTCTGCATTTGCTGGATTAAAAGTATAAATGCTGCTTAAAAACAACTTTTTGCAATACTAAAGGGATCCAATAAAACAGTAATAAAAATATTAACCACAGGACTGTCACTGTTTCAAAAAAGTCACGTTTGAACAAGTTTGCATGTTCAAATTCATCCGAGTCAATGTTGCTTATTCCTAAACTACACTGTAGAAATGATGGTTCTGTTCAATAGCTGCACCTCCGCTGCCTCACACAAGCTGAGTTTACCGTGAGGCTGTTGCGTTGTGCATCCATTTTTTCATTCATGGCGTCAAATCCAAGATTATTCCAAACATTACTTCTCTTTCCTCGATTACTCCAAGTTTGGTGAAGCGAGGTGAACAACGTTAGCTTAGCATCGGCGGGTCAAACAGGTTAAAATATTCTGGGAACGCCCCCCAGCTGGAGACACAGCCTGTTTTGTATTTTGAATTCAAACAGGTGATCATATATTTTTCTTTTTCACCATCGAAAGGTGATTTTGAATAAACAGTGAATCCTTCATGAGTAAGCGCTCAGTTGTAGACTCTCCATGTGCCGCTTTGCACATGAAAAATTCGAATGAAAACACCAAGGACGTGGCCTTTGTGCCCTCGGGGCGAGCAACGACCTCTCCAGTTTCGGGTCTTTGAATCGAAGTAGCTCTGTGGTGAACCGGTCTGTATAGTTGCAAAATTAAATTAGTAGGACTGCACTGTAGGCGTCCAGGGAATCCAGAACATTGTTTTCCCTATCAGGCCCCACATGTCAAAGCTGCTCTTTGTCCTGGATTTGAGGCCAGTGTTCAACTAAAAGTCCGACAATAGCAGTCTAATCGGAGCCGAGCGGCGGAGAGGACACACAGCTTGTCTCTTCTTCTTCTTGCCTCTGTTGCCCGACAGGCTTGTCCAGCCGAACAGCCGATTATCAACGAAAAGCCAGGATATGACTGTTAATCTGGATAATTAAAAGCAAAAACAAGGCTTTGGTTGATGTATCGACTTGCTGTGATGTCAGGTCTATGTTGACCTTTTATTTAATACCAGCTGGTGACAGCTCCCAGTGTGATGTGGGAGGATTTTCCTCAACAGCTTCAGGGTTTTAGTCTGAAAAACCTGCCTCAGTCAACCTTAAGAAGCTGTTTCTCTCCCTAAACATGTTGTTAGCTTTGTTTTAGCATCCAGTGATGGTTTAAATGTATCTTAGGGCTTTTTACCTTTTGTAATTTTTTAGGTAAATATGAACAATCATTGCAAAACATCAGCTTCCAGTAGCTTCAATCCAAACATATCAGTGTCAATAACAGCCTTGGCAACCGACCAATAGTCTGGCCCTAATTAGAACATCTGGTCGGTAACTTTCATTAAGCCGTCGGATTAAACATTGAAACAGGCAGTGACCCATCATCTGAACAGGTTTATTTTAGCTGTTAATCCAACAACAGTTTAGATGGGATTATCTTGTCAAGAAAATTGACCTAGATACGATGATGTCGGCGCCAGCTTAGTCGGACACGGGAACAAGCCGCAGGTATGTTACGCAACAAGGTCGAGTTATGAAAGCCTTTTGATGGAAGAACTGTCACAGGTCAATGGTTGCTTACATGAGAGGGTGCGAAGATGCTGACAAAAAAAAAAAAAGAGAATAAAAAAGTGTCTTTCTGTTTTCTTTCAAACTGGAAACAAGTGACAGCTCCGCAATTAAATAACAGCTCATTAATGCTGCAAATTGCTACCTGGGCTATTTCTAAACACAGTGACCTCTATAATTTAGCAACAAATTACACTGCGTGTACTTGAAACATCCTCTGTCTTGCAGTGCCACTGTGTAAATAATCACACAGCTAAAATTATCCTCTGATGTCTTGCAGGTTGGACAAGTGCAAATGAAAAAAGCCCTTTCAGCCATACCAAAAGCAGGTGTGTTGCACTTAAACAGCGCATCACTTCCAGTGTTGAAGGGTAACTCTGACCACAGCAGCACAGGTTATTGTCTCCAATCAAAACGCACGGTGCTCTCAACCCGCCGGCGAGAGCGGCTCTTTTCAGAAGAAAGCCTTGCTGGCTTCTTCAGAAAAGCGTAGCAGCTATTCTGAGCGGAAAATACAGGTCCAAGGACCCTGAGTGAGAAAGCTCGTCTCCACAGACATTTTCAGTAGCGGGGACTGGAGGCTTTCAGCACCACGGACAGAGCAAGAGAAAGAAAGCTAACTTACACAAAGACACTGAGAGCTTCAGAACTTGGACCAGACAACCGACACGGACGTATTACTTCCCCTGTTGTGTGTAAAATGTCAAAAACAAACTCCATTCACGAACTTGGCGAGTAAATCTTTCCATGGTATGGAGAAAACCTACACGCCTTGTATAACTGACCACGTTATATGCTGCAATATTCATTATACCCAATATAAAACTGTTGAATATAATGAACAACATACTGAACCACTGTGAAAAGTGATAAATAAATATATAAAATTAATTAATTAATTAAAATAAAAAGAGAATTCTTAACCTGGGGAATGCAATATGATGAAAAGCTCTTGAGTGTAGAATATTTTATGGAAAATAAATAAATATTTGTAGACGATTTTAATGGTTTGGTAACGCTCTATTTTACGGGTCCATAATTTCCTTTAAATATCTGCAGAATTTCTTAGGAAGTTTCCCAGAAGACATCATTTAGTACTAATTAGAGGGGAAGTGCAAACATCTATGAACAAAGGCTTGACTGAAACTCAAATTACAGGACAGGAAGTTGAGGCAGGCTCATCACCCATTAAACAACAGAAGAAGAAAAATGATCAGAGGAGAAGTAAAACTGAGAGGGGAGATGAGAAGAGGAAATATTTCATTGTAATTTGGTCTGAAATTACAAAGTTCTATCCATAAAGTTTCTTGGAAAATATCTGAAAAAAACAGACCTTTAAGTTTAAGTATCATAGTCATAAAAAATGGTCATAAACTGTTGATACATATAAAATACTCGCATGAAATATAAGCTACTGGAAGTTTTTAGTACAAAAATATCAGCACTGGTAGAGGCCTTTAAAAAGCCACATCCATCAAAGCTTTCTTCCCTCCAAACAGGAGACAATGATAGATATCAGTTCTCCGAGCCAAGCAGCCTGGCCCTGCCTGCTGCCTGAGGCTGACCTCTATTCTGCTGCTCATCAGTCTCACACTCGCAGTGCGACGGCCACAGAGAGAGAGAGAGAGAGAGAGAGAGAGAGAGACGTCCACACACTACAGCTCCACTACAGTCCATACAGCACAAACCAGCGCAGATAACACGTGAACCGGCAACCGTTAGATTAAACACTGTCACTTTTTCTGGCGATTTGTGACATGATTTTCAGAGATGTTTAATTACAGATTGGCGAGTTGTCTCATGTTTTGTCTAAATGCTTTTCCTCACCAGACAGTCCGGCAACAGCAAATCCAAACCGTATACATCCATCTGTGGTCTGTGTGTGTTGTCTTTTTGCTGCGACTCCCCCCCCCCCCTCCTATAGTCATGGCATTAGTCAGTCATTAAGACTGGGGCGGGGGTTTAGGTCAGAAAACTGCCTTCCCACCCAAAGAGGAACTGAAGAAATCATGTTTACACAGCTGGCGCAGACACGATAAGTTTTAGATGAATAAATAATGCCTGGGATTAAGTCCCTTGCTATTTTTAGTCCCTCAAACCCTGTGATTATTCCCTGTCCTTCTCCCCACTTTTTTTCACTGTTATCCTAAAGCTTAACATGACTCTAGCTGCCATGGAAACTGCACCATTGTTATAAAGGCAGCTATATAGTGGAGGAGGGGAGCCAAAGGCGATGCAGGACTATCTTTATGCTGCTTTGGTTCTTTTTTCTGCTCACGGAGATGTCTCGATATGTTAACATCTGATTTGATGTTAACATTAAGTGGTGGATTGTTACTGCAGGTAAGCAATGGAAATAATACAGGAGCACAATAAAAAGAGGTTGAGAAAGTGGTTCGCAGGAAGGTATAACGCGAAATAACTGTTCATAACTGTTGAAAAGGATTAAATAGAAAAAAAGGAAATGCATGAGATGAGATGAATTCGGTGCAAAACTATCAAGCTCTATGCAAAATTTAACACCTGAGTAAGAAGTGTGAGGAAAGGAACAGGGCTTCACTCATCATATTCACATTAACAGGTGCACAGAAGGTTAAGCATATGCACAAAAGCTAGAAGGCGAAGTAAGGCTCTGATATCAGAGGCTGATCCCCCCCCCCCAAAAAAAAGCTGTGTTTCTCTTCCTAAGCACTCGCAGAGGAGAGAGAAGCAGAGAGGTGAGACTGATCTAATGAGACAGCGCGATCACAGCCTCCCTTCAGATCTCACAAACATACCAGGCAGATCTTCTCTCGTCTTCCCTCCGCTGATCTGCGCAGATCTTCCCCTCACTATGGCTGCCTGCTTTCATGTTTCAGAAGCCAGGACTTGCAAGACAAAAACACATCGGTGTAGGCTTTTTACTTTGTAGATAATTTGCTGGGTTGAAGGGGAAGGGAGGGGTGTTAAGAGACAGGTCTGGGCATGTACAGTACAAGCCGAAATGTTTGAAAATGAAAGTCTCTTTACTGGAAATCACCAGTTAACATCGGCCCTTTTCTCACAGAATCTGCCTGGTGTGTCTGGTGGAGGTCTAAATTCTGTTTTAAAGGATTTCCAACAAAATAATAATTAAATTCTGGGGGAATCATTCAATTGATTGTTTGCTAAACCAAACTGTCCAATCATGGCGTAGCAACTGTAAACTAAGCACGGCAGGTCGTCTCAAACCAAAGCACCAGGAGAGTTGTCTACTGTCTGTTCCAAAAGTTAGGGTGATGTATTTATCTTTAACTTTTCCAAAAGCAAAAACACATGAGCTAACGTGTGAGAAGGACGCATTGTATTTGCTCTGACTCGAGCTGCAAACGTTAGCATGCCTGGCTAACTTTCTTGCTCGTACTAGTGTTGTTTCCAAGGAACGCTTCATATGTTAACATCGTTCTCCTTGTGCTAACGTAGGTAGAAAAGATATGTTTGAAGAGGTTGTGTTATGTTGGAATCGAACAGTCAAGACCAGAACATCCACGAGTTAAGCTACCGTTAGCAATTTGGTCCCGTTCCTCATTTGGTTTGACAAAGTTGACGCTGCAGCAAATAATGAAACATCAATGTGTTTTTTTTTTTATCCAGGTGTTTCACAATTCAACAATCAATTCACAGTCACATTATAGTTTAATATTACATACGGAGCCATCCGTAGCTCTAAACATTAAGCTGTCAGCTGGAGTTAGCATTAATTAGCTAGCTAGCTACAGCTGATGCAGCAAAATTGATGGTGATCAGCTACAAATGAGAAACATGCTTTTCTTTATTACATGTGAATGTTTTGGTTTTTGTTTTAAATCTGCCACGTTATCACTACAAACAGCATATGTGACCTTCTGCATTAGTTTGAACAGATTAGCAAGTTTAGCGAGGGGCCAGTCTTTCTCTTTTATTTTCAATAGTCTAAATAACAATGAAAAAGATAACAAATATAAATATCGCAGTTGAAAAGTCTCAATCTGCTGAATACTGCGCATTGTTATTGAATTTCGAAAACAGTTTCAGAAACTACCCACAAACAGTAAGAGGAAGTCACAAGCACTCACTGATATCATTCAGCTATATTGTTTACTGGCACAAAGGTCCAAAGGGCACCTCCTGCTACAGTCCTTCGAATAGCATCTGAAAGCAAACCGCCCACTCTGTAATTAACTGCATTTAATGTGCAATAACAACAACAAGCCATTATACGAAATTAGGACGACTGAGTGGCCTCCGCGTTGCCAAATATGAGACAGATTGAGCGGCTTGTCATAAGGGTCAATCACAACAACAAAGCACCCAGCTATTCACAACAATTAGCACACTTGACAGAGACCCGTAAAGAACGGCTGGCAGGCAGCGCTGGCGGAGGCCTCAGGGACGGTCTGAAGCACAGAACATGTGAAGTAAGAACTGTTTTTGGGGCATGTACGACTTTCACACTTCACGTTCTGATTCAACACTGACTATTAACTAATCCTGACCACGAGTGGCTCTCCAGTTCATTCCATAACAAAGGGCAAACATGACAAAATCGCATTGTCCGATAAAGGATGTCCTATTTTTTGCCTGGTGGCGGCTACACACGTGTTGCCATTGATGTAGCTCTACTCTGAGTCTAATTAGATTTAGAGGCTAATTAGATTGATGGCCTTTGTCCACCTTAACTTGTTTGGTTTGAGTCCAGTACTTTACAGAGGACTTCCATAGATGTTACGCATGAATGCAATGTTACTAGTCAATAGAGGCACCGCTCAGCCGGTGGAAACGGCTGCGTAATGTCTTCACTGAGCTTCATTAAGTCAGATAAAATAACCCTGGTGATGTCATCAGGTTGTCTCGGCAACAGTAAAATTTACAACAGAAAACCCAGCCAGTGAGCGTGTAACAACATGACACTATTGAACTGCATTATGGGAAGAGTAGGAAAGTAAAAGTCAAAACTCAAAGTCAGGTTATCTGTCTGTTATCTGCAGTTTGACTGGACTAATAAACTGTTGAGATCAGCACAACTATATTAAACTGTTGTAAAAAGGGAAGTTGTCACTAGCAAGTAAGTATGACACATGTGTGAAGTGTTTCTGTGATGTTGCATGCTGTATTTATCATTTAATAATCAACCAGTTATCTAAATGGGGGGCACTTGACCTTAATTTAATTTAATCAAATTTTATTTCACGAAAATTCACATAAGTATGCATGAGGGGCATGTAATATTAATACAGTTATTTTGAGAAGTTTTCATTCTATGAAAAGGTTTAAACTGCTTTCTAAACTTCTAATAAAAAATCCTCTCTGGTGGAAACAATCAATACTTTTATTCATTGTAAACCTTTTCCACATGAAAGTCTTGAAAATATTGAAACTCAGTTCACAAAAGTTTCAGTCTAGGGCGTAAAAGTTCATATGATACCGAAGTTCAGGCACCGATACAGAATTGACAGTTTTTTAGATATATTACTTCAGATGTTTTCAAACTGTGAGGCTCGCCTCCCCGGGGGGGCGAGCCTCACCAAGAGCTTCAACCACCGTTGTGTTTATAAGACAAGAGGTTATAATACACCCTCCGAGCAGACCGGACACTACAGTGACTCGGTATCGGAAAGTGGTGACATAGGCTGACTGGGCTGGAACTAGCTGGTTAGCATGCTAACTTCAGTAGAAAGAAAAGAAATGATAGAAATAAAGGCAGAACAAGAGGGTCTGTAGAAAGCTCCTGGTGAATAAGGAAATTAAGTTTGATGCTGAACTGAACAGCTGTTAGTGCTAACGTTTATTATGTATATATATATATATATATATATATATATATATATATATATATACATATATATGTATATATATATATATATATATATATACATATATATGTATATATATATATATATATATATATATGTAGCAATGGCGAAACTTTAACATAAAATTGCTGCTTTAAATCTCCTTTAGCATCAAAGTAATCCACTGATTGATGTACATTCTTGGGAGCTTTCAAAGCAGGAACAGCTAATAGCTAATAGCTTTAATAGTGCCTTTGATGCAGTGTCTGACTTTGAAAACCTCAGCATTACTTTGAAAAACAGAAGAATAAACATATTTTCATATTATATATTATATATATATATTATGAATGAGGTTATCAAAGAATAAGATTTACCAAACTGACACACATTCATTGCCAGCTTTTGGGTAATTCACAGTTTGCAATAGACACATTTCCTTGAGCACCAAAAAAAGGAATAAAAAAGTATGGAGCTTTCACAGCCGTCCACTGGGCTGCAAGTAACAATTATTTTCATCACCAATTTATCTGACAATCATTTGGTCTAAGAATATGTCAAAAGATGATGAAAAACACCCATCAGGCTTTCACCTGAGCCCAGAGTGACATCTTCAAAGTGTCTGACCAACTGTCCAAAACACAAAGTTGTTGAATTCATCTTGATATGAAACTGAGAAAAAGCTTAACTTTTCAAATTAGGGAATGTTTGTCATTTTTCTCTTTATAAATGACTGAAAAATGTATTTTAATGTATTCAATTCAGTGCTAGTATCAGTATCAGTAGTATCAGCCTTCGGAGGCCATATATCAGTTGCACCCTTGCAGCAGCCGTAAGGCCAAGAGAATAAATCTACTTTATGCGTCACACATGTCCAATACATGTGTGACACCAGGAGGACAGTGTGTGCTGCCGTCACATCAATATTTCAGCACAAAGCCCGTTGTTTTGAAGAGTGTAACCAAGGCCGTCCTCCACCCCGGGCGCTCTCCGAACTAGACCATCATGTCAACAGCGATGCGGCCGGGGTGGCTGCGGCTGCACGTGCTGCTCCTGCACGCTGGCTACCACCCTTGGGCCTCTGGCACTCTCCGACAACAACCCTGGTAAATGGGACATCGGCTGAAATACACACACACACACACACAAATAAATAAAAAAATAAAAATTCTGCAAAGCCAACATACACACTGCCACCCTGCATCAACAGAAGTGTCAAGCTCTTGTGTTTGTGTTTGTGATTGTGATTAAAGCTGCGCTCAGCAACGGGGATAAAAGAAGAGCCGCGACAGACGAGGATTTCATCTCCACCAGTAGAAACCCTGGGATTTCCACTTATCTATCCATCCTGGTATTTCTCAAGTCCAAACTCAACACAGAAGGAGTGACATCCATTTCCTTTGACGTTTTTCCTCCAGCTCTTCGTGGGAAATCCCAAGTTGTTCAGGGAGGATGCTGATTGATCAGACGCCACATCCACCTCAATTAGCTCCATAGGAGGCAAAAGAAGTAGGAAGAAGGGAACCTGTGATGTTGCCCAAAAATATTCCACTGTAGTTAACGTTCTATTCTCCATCCCCAAATATGAGAACAAATGCCTCATACAAAGACAATTAAACTCACCGACATCAGATCTTCAATTACTCTCTTGATTGATCAATCAATTGATTAATCATTTGGTCCAAAAGATGTAAGACAATCGTGTGTAACGTCACAATTTCCTCACACCCAAGACAACGGCATCAAATCGCTTGTTTTGTCCGACCAACACAAGACTTACAGATATAAGCTTTATCACATAAAACAAAAAATAGCTGCAACCAGAAAATATTTGGCATTTTTGCTTAAAAAAATTAATTGATCACAAATTGTTGCAGTTTATTTTTCTGTCTGCTAATAAATACATTATTAATGTTTATTTCAGCCATAATTCTATAACCATCATGCACCTTTAAAGATGAACTCATTGATTGGGGGTTATTTAGTGGAACAAGCTCAACATTTCACACATTATTATCATGTAAAGTTGCCATGGCGAATGTGTTAGCAAACAGCTAACGGCGGACGCAGAACATCCCCATTCTCGTTTACAGCTGTGTTTCCGGTCAAACCGATGAATTCAAGTCCAACGAAACCGAAAACAATTTGTCGATATAAGACGTGTAAAAGTCGGCGGGTGCAGCTGCTGTAAAGAGACGCTTCCTTCAGTGGAAACCAGCTCGTTGCAAAACGCAATTCAAAACAGCGTCTGCACCTCTCAACCCTCTCACAGCCTCTTCACTTGCACAACGGGCAGGACTGAGCTCTTCACATGGCGGATGTCTGACCGAACGTTTTTTCGAGATGCCGTGCCTGTTTCTGGGGCAGACGGAATTCCACGCGGTAATTATGAGTGGAGGGGGAGAGAGAGAGGAAAGGAAGCAGCTGATTCCATTGTGTTGTCTGATACACTGAAAAAGGTCACTGATCTGTGGACTGAATAGATGCCTTGGGGAATTACAATAAACCCTTTGTCTCTGCAGAGTAACCCTCCCGTCTCACCTACTGTCCCCTTCCCGTCTAATCAGTATTGAGAGGCTGTGGCAGCAGGAGAGATGACATTGGCGAACCACGGTCCTTTTTCCCATAGAGCCGGCGCTTAGGCATGCTGGGGGCTGGGGGGGGGGCATCTACTGAGTTATGCCGCCACCCCCTTTTGGCTCTCGTCAGGCTGTGCTGCTGGGAAAATGGGCACAGAGAGGTTGAGGTCGGGGGAATCTAACGCAGCTTCTGTTCCCCATTATCATCCTCCGTCCTCTATGTCTCTGCTAAACATGTCCGCCGTCTTACACGTCCTCCAGAAACCAGGTGGGGAGGAACTGACTGACATGTTTTAATGGCATAAAGATAAAAGTAGCTGTACCCAAATGGCAGCCAGCTATAGGTGACAGAAAAGGGCAACGGACTTTACAGAAGCACCGGCTCAGAGTAAACGCTTATAGGTCACTGGTCAATACAGCGGCATGATGAAGGGCTAGCTCTTAGCCTGGCAAATTACTGTTTCCATCCTCAAAGTGGCAAGGTCCCCAATCAATGGGAATTGAATTGGGCGCCGGGTGGTAAAAGTGTGACAGGCGACCCTTGGCTGTCATTTATCTCGCCGCAGAGAGGCACATTTCAGAGGTGAGTAGGAGCACTTTCCTTTCCTTCATTGGCGATTTTACAGCGGACAGAAGGTCAAATCAGCGTGTTTTCATCTCAAACACTTCACCGCTCCACCTGACTTCCACGCATATAAATGTGGTTTTCCTCGTCTGAAAACAAGCTGCCGTACGAGACACCTCACTGAAATAAAATGCAGTCAGCCATTTTTTCTTTGTTCCGGTTGACAGGAAACCCGTGGTAGCAGTTGCTGGTAGCAGCTAACTCTGGTTGAAGAATTGGTTGCTAGCTTACAGTAGCCTTTAAAGCAACCACACGCTCATCCAGCAATGAGGGCATTTTGTTTGTCTGGGTTTGTTTAGGTCAGCTGTATATGATTTATTTACATATATTCTTTTTTTTTTTGGATGATTCAGTGGAAGCTGTCAGTACCAGGTGCTACTGTTTTGTTGCTTATTTTTTTTGGATCCTGCAGCTGTAAATGGGAAACGTAGCTCTAAACACCAGACTTATTAAATTAGCTCTGGAAAACTCTGAAATCAGGCAAGAAAAATTTGGATTTACAGTAGAAAACCATCACATTTGCCTTCAGTACTTGACAGTTTTTGATACTGTGTCCGTCAAAACCATCCAAATGAACAGAATCAGAATTTTAATATAAATATTTTTATTTTATTTTAGACAATTACTTAATTAAACTTATGGTTATGCCTTTAAATTGCTCTACAGGCGTGTTTAGACCGAACGTGGAGCAAACTTGAGAGATGAAAGTCAATGTAAAGACATGGATGGACGTAAACTGATGCATAATTGAACCTATGAAAATTGAAAATATTTTTACTTGAGCAAAACATTTGCAGACAATCTCCTCAAGCCTCGAACACAAGGTTGGCGCGTAAATTGCTAACTAGCTACAGCTAACCTCTGTGCTGTCGGCACAATGGATGTTTGAGGTGAACAAACACAAATTCATCCCGATAACGCGAAGAGAAAATCTGCTTTCTGGTTGTTCCAAACCCCCGAAGATATTAGTTGCTGTTTAGGATTTTTACTCATTGAGGTACGTTATTTGATACTGAAGCACTTGAGTGATGATATTTGAATATAAAAATATCAGCCTGTGTACACAGTGGTCAAACTCGACTGGAACAGGCCTGCACCCTGTTTATGTGTCCATCATGGCGTCCTAATGAGGGAAAGTGTGAGATAGGGATGAAGATAAGCTGCTCAGTGTCGAGGCCACTGAAGATTAAACAGATTTTATAGGTAAAGCATTTACCTGTTTACTGATTACAGTGGCAGCCTTTGTTCCCTGTTCAATCTGAAGATAAGGCTGACTTAGGCAGTTCAGGAGGTTAGTGATAAAGGATTGAGCAGCCCGCCACGTCTGGCACCTCTGGGACTCCAGAATAAGAATGGGTGGGCAGGAGGGCGGGTGGAGGGTTGGGGGGGGGGCACAGGGTGCGATGTCATCATCTGTCTGCCATCATCTGTGTTAACGCACAGAGACACGAAGCCTGATTTTCCAAGAAAGAGCAGGATGCGGAAGGAGAGCAGATGATAGGATGTCAGATGATTCACCCGGCGATGACAGAACAGAGCAGGCTGCCTGCGACGGCGGCGTGAGCGACGTACCTTCACGTCCCATGACTAAATATTAACTAAGGGAGTTTAAACATGACTAGAAGTGACTGTAATGCCAAGAATAAAACGCTGCTGTTCCCCCAGGTGCACCATAAAAACTGTTTCACAGGCACATTGGAGAGATTTGTTTCTTTTTTGCTCCTCTCAGAGCTGTTTGTATTTTATTAGCTCAACTTAAAGTTGCACTAACTATTAATTTTGTTAACAATTAATTACTCAGGTCTACAAAACTGTAAGTTATTGATTTGGTTTTCCTTCCCACAAATTTACCATGACATTGCTAATGCTCTCATTAGCCTCGTTAGCTGCAGCAGGCTGCTTCTGCTAAAATAAAAAGGCTAATAAACCAACTGTGCCCTACCTGACTGCTGACCGCACTTTAGCATTTAGCAGCTAAAGAGCCGGATATTTTTCTCTGGGGTTGGTGGAGACAAAATCAGGAGCAAAGTAAATCTGAATATCGGGCTAACACGACTTCTAATGCACGTTAATGTTGCCACGTGCGTCCAGGAATAAGCAGCTGTCTGCGAACACATCCAGCATAACGACCGTGTGAGGGGATCAAACATACGTCAGTGTCGTTGTTCCGCTGCAATCAGGTGACCAAGAGAAATCTTTTACTGCAGCTTTAAAGTAATAAACAACATATTTTTATATATAGATGTAAAACATTGATGGTTGAACCTATAATCAGTTTTATATTTATGTTTCTAGAAGTGTTTTCCAGTAGGTTCGTCCTTAGACGAATCACAGGAAGAAGAACTTGGTAGTTATCATGATCAGAGAGAGTCATCATGGCTGAACAGAAGGACACACTAATCTCAGCTGCAGGAAAAATTAAAAAAGGCCTGGTATTGACCACGCCGTCATATTGACAGGTGATCACTGTGTCCCAGTCGCATCACAGCAGCCAGACCAAGAAATGAGACTGAGCCAACCATGACCTCATGCACATGTAATTAACACAGGATGAGATCATAGAATTTAAAAAGGACGGGCAGAGGAAAAAAAAAAACTACCAGGACAGAGACCCAGGCCTCATTTTCCTCACTTGGCAATAATGATTCACTATAGAGCACGTTCAAGAAGACAAGACCACACACACACACACACACACACACACACACACTGCTTGAAATTCGTTCACCAAAGCAGAAAGACTGCACGCACGCCTTTGCACACATGTGGAACTGGCCTGACTCGTCTGAATGTGAATACACGTTGTCCTCAGGATGATGACATGAAGGGGCTACAACACACACACACACACACAACACACACACACACACACACACACACACACACGTTACATATACATTTAGCACATTTGTATAGACGTTGTAGTCCGGGTTATGAAATATTAGTTCCACAGTAGTTTTCAGCATCTCATTATAACCTAAGTGGTAAATTACGTCTATTTTTAGGAGGATTTCAGGTCCCTTTTAAAACACTGCACACTGGTGCACAAAATGGCCCTCAGCTTTGGCCCTCAGAAACTGACAATGCCTGGACCTGGACTGAACTAAACTACTTCTCAACTGCATTCTGAAAAGTCCTCTGGGTCTTTTAAGGTGAAACCCCCTCCCCCCTCAAAAACAAAACCATATGCTTTCACAGATTCTTCTTGACGGTTTTTTAAGGTTTCACATGTTTGATGCTGGCTTCAGACTGATTGATTTTGACCGTGGTTTCATTTCACACTTCACCATATCACCAGCTGCATCTGAAGGTCACGGTTTACGCACCTTTTTAATAAATCAAGGGAGATAATCCAGCTGCCATCGACCTGATAGGCACACCTCCATATGGAGGTGACAGGCTGCTGGAGTTGACTGGAGATTACTGTCGGCCTGTATTTGACATTTGCTATAGAACACTGTTAAATATTAACAAGCCTGCAGCTGAAGCCTCAGATGATTGATGTTGGCAAGATAAGTTGATCCGGAGGATTTGTTGTTTAAGCTCCTAATGTTGTTGTTTAGATTGTTTTTTATCTTATTTTATTTATCATGTCAGTTTCTGTGCGGATAATGGCTCCAGCATGCCTCATTGACTCTCCCCTGCATGCTCTATATCGCAACCAGCAGCTTCTTCTCCAGCAATCACTCCCCTGTCTGTGTTGGAGGCTGCTCGCTGTGTTAGCGCGCGGCGGCGGCAGCAGCAGCAGCAGAAGCCAGTCTGATGTCCTACCTGTGGAGCAGAACAGGTGACAGTGTATGTGCGCAACGACGGACACTCACCAACTGATTTCAGTGCGCTTCGCCGAGGGGGGGGAGGAAGGAAAAAAAAAAAACAAAAAAAACAACAAAAATAACAAAAAAAAAAAAAAAAAACCACCAAGGACTGGAGTCCGAAGTTGGAACTAGCCGCCAGACACCATCTTCTTCAGCAGGGGCGAAGAGGGGAAAGTGCGGCGTGTCGGGGAGCCCGTCCGGTGCGACACATTACACGGCCTCATCACAGCTGACACGCTGGACCCGCGGCATAGCGGACTGAACAGCGGCGACAGCACACGAACAGCCGAGCGCTTCACTGTGCGCTCGCTCCCGGGCAGCAACAGGGAGGAGCGTCAAGGCGCACGCACTCAGCGCGGAGGATACAGGAAGAGCGGGGATCTGGCCTTCAAAGTAAAAGCTGTCGAGAAAAGCTTTTAGTTATATCCACGAGGAAAATTGAATCATTGCAGAAAAACAAACAAATGCTATAAGGACATGCAGAGAACACAAAATATAAATAAATATATTACATCCCAAGTTATATTGATATATAATCATAAATTAGACTATGTTTATATTTTATACCGCAAATGGCAATCACAACTTAAAGAAAAGAAAATAATCTAATATGTCTGTGAAAGATGAAAGTACTTTTGCCCAAACCTATACATAATATATGGATTTCAAAATAAATTACCTTGACAAAGTTCAATATAATAAATTGTATTGTATGCTGCTCTGTAGGTGTAAAAGATTATATAATTGAATTAATGGATTTTCTATCTGACTTGAAGCTCTGTCTCTCTATATATAATGTGACATTAATATTAATGCCATAGCTAAATAGAACATAAGGTTTTCTATTTTTTCAGCTGGAAATACCGTTTGTATAAGAGGCTACAATTCAGTAAATGTGATATATTTGACCTATTTTTTTTTTCTTTTTTATATACAATGTAATTCCAATTATCTGATAGCTTTTTGGAGTCAACTTTGAAGTCCAATCATTACTATTATTGTTGCCATTAGTAGCATTAGCTATAGTGAAGTAGCCTATAATTTCTATTCATTTTGAGCATTTTCTTTTATTTTGAAGTCATACTGGTACCGTTTCCCGTGTGATTCCCGCCAAACGTGTCTGTTGTGTTTTGCCACTGCTGCTAGAAAGGTTTGTACCATTGTCTTTTTAGTGAGGGTGTGCACCTTGTCTACACAGTCAGATATTCAGAGATGGAATCGCCTTTTCACCTGTCGATAGATCGATTTCAATCACTCAGTCGTTTGTCCCCAGTCCCAAGTTACATGGACAAAGTATTATATCAATCCTTATCTCATTATTGCTGGATGGATAATAAACTAATGCACATGTATTGCAGATAGGCTACTACCACCTTAAAATAGTAACAGAGGATCAGAGCTCCTGTTACAGCAAAGTCAACTGTGTTTTCACCAAAGGCTGTTTGTTCCAATCAACAGGCTCTTTTACATTATCAATATTCTGTGTTCTTCAACCCATTTAGTGTTGTCGAACGACGAAGTACCATTAAGGCACTGATAAATGTGTGAAATGCATGACCATGAACTCACTGCTACCAACAGGCTCAAGAGCCACAGGACATTAACAGTACTCACTACTGAACTGCACATGAACAGAATGAGGTCATTTTAGAAAAATCAAAGATTAGGAACAGAATCACGCCAACATCAGTACCTGGAGGAATATTTGAACACTGACATAATGTAATGAGGCTGTTACCTGATTAACATCAAATCATCTTTTAACCCACTGGAACCGAGATTCTGAAGTCTTTTGAGGATATTATAAATCTGTTGCTCTTTGGATTGTGGGGAAATAAAGACGTGGAGAAGTGGAGGCTCTATTTTTGCACTGAAATCGTTTACTCACAGGAGAAACACCTTCACTGTGTTTCTGAAGGTTAGACACAGACAGATGGCGGTTCGCCCCCTATTGCTTTAAACTCACTGTCTGACCTTCACTGTCGTTCCTGTTTGCTCACTGTGTGCTACCTCTGGTGAAACAAAATCATTATTATTCCTATTTTGCTCCAAGGTGGCAATAAAATGTGGCTAACCAGTGATCTTATTGTGGACGTGGGCTAGAAATGCAATGTATTTGTCATATTGTAGAAAAGCTTATTATTCACGGACTATTAAAAGAGTTTGTTTGGCTGCATTGTAAACAGATACACCAGTTGATCCTCTGACCATTTCAATGACTGTTTGAGGCCAAAGGTCAAATTATCCAACATTTCATAACAAGCAAAGGTTAGACAAAAGTCCAAAAAATAGATATAAATTTGAATATAAACAAACTAATTGTATATAAAGTAGTTAAAACTAGCTCCTCTGGTAGCTACAACAGTAAAAGGCTGCTTATACTTTTATATATTCAAATTAATAATTGCACAGTGCAATAATAATAATATATTTTTGCTATAGTATGGTTACACTGTGGTTTACTTAAGTGAAAGATGTGAATATTACTTCCCCCAGAGGTGTTGGAGCAGGTGGGAAGTGTAACGATGAGGAATAATTGGAAACGCTGCTGAACACTGATCGCTGCTGGACAGGGTGGGAACGGCAGGTTCTGCAATGGCACCACAGGTTCATGACTGGTAGACTGTCAACAGAGCAAAAGACACAAAAAAAAAACTTATGCATTGGCCGTCACCATGACATCTTGTGTTTCCTATTTGTAAACACAGAGAGGATTTCTCCCAGAGACCGAGTCCTCTTTTAGAGGACAAGCAGTAGCCTATTTGTGAATCAGTGTATGAATATTTATTACTGGTGGGAATAAAAGTGGAAATAACATTTTTTACACTAACATGAGTAATAGACAAAATCAATGTCAATATGATTGTTCTTACCATTGTTTACAGCAGATATACCACACATCATAATATTTTATATACATGTGGGGTTTTTTTTCCCTTTTGTTGATTGTTTAAAATTAATATCTTATGTTTTCTTTCAATAGGTGACATTGGTCTACAACAGGCAAAATAAAGGCTCCTGATTGTTAACAGCAACGCCCTGTGTTAACTGAACTCACAGATGTATTTTGTGCAAATTTTACCCAAAAAGTGTCGGAAGTTGAGTGAATTTTCCATTAAAATAAAACTGAGAGCGTCAACACAGACGTTGTCTACAAAGAAAACAACATTTAATCCAAACGCTCCGTGGATTATTTGTATTCCATATTGATATTTAGTCCAAAATGCATAATCAAACAATCTGAAACAACTGACATCACATTAGGATGTATGTCACAAGCAAGTAGTGTACGTAGATACATGCGTTACGTGTTTTATTTTGAAGGGCAAAGACGGATATCCGTCTATTGTGTTTAACTGACTTAACGTCACTATTTTTTAACTTGGTTTCTTCCTGGACTTTTCAAGCGTTTGCGACTTTTATCGGAGTTTTGAATTGAATCAACATGGGTGCTTGTTTGGCACTGAGTTCCCTTGCCAGTTGTGTAAGTATACTTTTATTTTACACGGTTACTTCACGTAATACGTAGACTCGTCATTTTCACACTTTCTTGGTTAGTTTGTGCGTTGTTTTAGCCAAGACATTAGCTTGTTTTGGTTTCGATGGCATGACGTCACGTGAAACTAGCTTAAAAACGGCTAACTATCGGTAAATGTTTGTACACGCCTCGATTGACACAAGATTTTATGATGAATACGTGAATGCTAGTTATAGTTCATTACTGTTAAATGAACAACGTTACACATTCCGTGAAGTTGCTGTAAAGTTTTATAGTTTGTTAACCGTCCTCCCTTCGTTCAACGTAGTGAAATGAAGCGTCCTTTCAACGTTTAAAGTTGACAAACCTCTTTTGAGACATTTAACGTGTAACATTATCAACATGTGAGACGGCAGTGAGTTGCCAGATTTCTGATGACAATGGTTTGGTGTGACAGAAGGGACGTCTCCCTGTTTTTTGTTTTCTTTTTTACAGTTACCTTAAAAGGCAGTTTGTCGATTAAAGTTTCAGAGATTCTTACAGTCAACAAGTAGCTAGGTTAATATGAACAGACTTTAAGACTTCACGCGCTAGATCTGCAAAGTGCTCTCGTGAAGGCGCCATTTCCGGGTTTTACTCAGTATCTTACGCCATGCCTTTGAAAAGGGCGTCACTGTGTTTGTTGTTCTTAACTTGATCTGTCCATTGTAATCATTCTTACCTCGATTTATATTATATGATTTAAATGATTCTTATGTGTCGTGTTTAACTCCATTGGACTGTTTCTCTTTTTATATTTTACAGCATAGAATCACAGTATAAATACATAGTGTATATATATATATATATATATATATATATGAGATTTTTGACTGTGATAAAATGAATCTAAATTAAGAACTAATGAAAAACACATAAAAGCAGTTAGTATTAAAAGTATGGAACAGCTGCAAGAAGAGCTAAGTCAAATTGATTGATAAAGATTATTTTTCATTTTGATATTTTCTGTTTATCCACTATCCACTACTGCAATTCAGTATTAGAGCTGGGCATAAGTTGCAATTTTTTGGTACCAGTGCCATTACAATACCTTTGTTTTAGTACCACAACTAAGACAGTTACTCTTTTTGATTCCTTACTTTGAGGAGTATAAATATGTGTTGCTACAAAGCTTGTTTTGTCTAGCAAGATTTTTTTCAAATGTTAATCGGTGCTTAAACACAAGGAGTTATTGTACAAACTGGCAGAATTCTGACATGAATCACTCACATTTCAGTCTGTACCAGAATAGTACTGAGGTTTAATACCCAGCCCTTTTTCAGTGTTGTGAAATAAAACTTGTGAACAAGCTCTTTATATCGGGCACTGTAATTTTGAACACCCACCGTTATCACTATGAGCTCATTGTTTTATTCTTAACTAAAGTTATTTGTATTTGTGTAGTTTAAGATTAGAGTTTATTGTTGCCAAGGCAGGATGGCAGAGGCCAGCCTGAACCATGGAAACTGGATTCTTCTCGTCAGGGATGCAGTGTTTACACCAGAGGCCTGTGTAGTCACATACTGATGTTTAGTGAAGGATGGCTGATCTCAGCTACAGTCTCTGCCTCAGTGCTTCACACACCTCTCAGCAGTCTGCATCTGAATCATGCAGGAATCCTCTGTGATCCTGTTCGCAGCTCTGGATAAGAAACAGAGAGAGGGAGAGATTTGTTATAGCGGAAGCTCTAATCACAGGCCTGATTACTGCCACTGTGAATCATCATTTATATCTGCTTTTTCTAGAAGCATGCGGAAGGAGGACGATGGTTGCTCCGACAGCAGACACAGTGTTATTTGTTCTGTATTTTTTTTTTTTTTTCCTCCTTCATCCACAGTCATTGCAAGCCATGCATGCATTATGCTGATTATCCCACAACCCAGAGCCCTGTCTCTGAATTTCATAAAATATGAATCAGTACGAACACCCTGCTAATTCTTTCCCTCGCTTCATCTTCAGGCGTCCTGTTTGTGCGGCTCGGCCCCCTGCCTCCTGTCATCATGCTGCCCTTCAACGTACAACTCCACCGTGAGCCGCCTGGCCTTCTCCTTCCTGCTGCTGCTCGGGACTTTTGTGTCTATTATTATGATTCTGCCGGGCATGGAAGAACATCTTAAAAAGGTATATTAGATGAGACTAGATTAGATCAAATTTAATTATCCACATGGGGATGCGGGACTGCTGCATCAGGTACCATTAATCATATCATAAGACCTAAGTTCTATTAAATCTTCTGAACTCGTATATCATTCCCAAATCAAGTAAATACAGGAGAATAATTCAAATTGCATTCATGTGGCTGTAAGCCAGAGAGAGTGATATGGTAGCAGCTGGACTGGATGCTTGGATTATGTGTTTGTTGTTTTTCTACCAGATGTCCAACGGGAATCTTTTTTTTTTTTTTTTTTTTTTAAAGCTATTCCCAAACTACTAAGCTTTCTAGATGAGCCACTGTAATCCTGGCCTGCCCCTTTATTTCCTTTGTATGCTTTCACATTGTCAGATTCCAGGTTTCTGCATGGGTGGGTCAACCATACCTGGCATAGAGAACAAGGTCAACTGTGACATCATCGTGGGCTACAAGTCAGTGTACCGCATGTGCTTCGCCATGGCCTGCTTCTTCTTCCTCTTCTCCATCATCATGATCCGAGTGCGCAGCAGCAAGGACCCCCGAGCTGCCCTCCAAAATGGGTTCGTGCTGCTGCTTCAGTACTTCTTCAGCACAGCGTTGCATGATGAGAGAATGATGCACTCTGGTGGCCAAACATTGGAACTGCACTTCTAAAGATTGTGTTTACACTGAGTAAAAAGTTCCTTTCATTCATACTTGGAATAACTTTCCTTCTCAGTTTCTGGTTCTTCAAATTCCTCATGCTGGTTGGCATAACTGTGGGAGCTTTCTTCATTCCTGATGGCATCTTTACTACAGGTATGAAGCCCGGACATATATTAGAGTTTTTGCCAGTCTGAAGCCAAATATGTTGTTGTATGTTTTTTTTTTTTATTGCCAGATTTGATTTCACTTAAATCCTCCCGCAGCTCACACACCTTTGACAAATAAGATACTTCACTGCTTGTTTCAAGTTCAAATCTTAAGTCAAAATTAGAGCTTGATATGGTTCAACATAAAGTGTGTTTGGGCCAAGTATCAAGCGGTGGCTATGGCTCAGGGGGTAGAGGGGGTCGTCCGCTAATCATCAGTGGTTTGATCGCAGGCTTTTCCAGTCTGCATGTCAAAGTTTTGGGCAAGAAACTGAACCTCAAATTGCCCCTGATGTATCATCAGTTTGTGAAGGCATGGCACAAGCACTATGTGCATGTGTGAGTGAGCGGGTGAAAGTGGCTTGTATTGTAAAGCGCTTTGAGTGGTTGAAGAGACTAGATAGACGCTATCAAAAACTGTTGATACCCAGACCTTGTCACAGTAAGTCTTCAACCAGTTTTTGAGGCTCAATACTTTTGCCCATTTTGAGGGGGGAGGTGAAGGAGGGTGGTCTATGTGTTCTGTGTTCATGGTAAATAACCACTTGTAACCTTCAAGTAAAGACTCACTCCATGTGATTTATAGCAGTGTTGAAGAATTTAAGTCAATTCTGATGTTTGTTATTTTTAAATAAGCTAAACACCAGTTTTTATAAGCAGAACTGATTTGAACTATGATGCTGCGTTCTGTACTGAGGATCCCTCAGCTTTAAGATTGGTGTTGAAAACTGATGCCTCTGGCACTGGATAGTAACTTTGTAAAGATTTTTCCGTCTGCCCTCAGTGTGGTATTACTTCGGCATGGGGGGCTCTTTCATCTTCATCATCATCCAGCTCATCCTGCTGGTGGACTTCGCCCACTCCTGGAACCAGTCTTGGCTGGATAAGGCAGAGAACGGAAACACCAAGTGTTGGTTTGCAGGTAAAAAGGCAACATACTCTCCCTGTAACAATAAACCTGCAAGTTCAAAACTTAAGGTTTTTTGTTTAGGGGCTGCCAGTAAATATTCTCCCCAATTTTTATTACAAAATAACATCCCCTTGCAGTTTTATCACATTACAAGAACCGTTCAGCCTCCAAAACTTAATTATACTGTAAATGAATTATATCCATCTTTGTATGACTGGGCCATTTTGTGCTAGTGTGGTACTGAAAAATTATACAGCAGATATATCATTAATAAAACTACATGAAATAAGCCACATCTGAATTTTCATTGTCTGAAGTGACTTTTTTGGAAACCGTCTGATGCTGTGATCTAACTAACAGTTTCACCCTCAGGTTTCAGCGTGTAGTGATTTTGCTCTTTGCTCGTGTTGCAGCTCTGCTGTCTTTCACCTTCATCAACTATGCCTTGGCTTTCACTGCCGTCGTGCTCTTCTATGTGTTTTACATCCAACCTGACGACTGCACGGAGCACAAGGTCTTCATCAGCCTCAACTTCATTTTCTGCATCATTGTGTCCATCGTGGCCATTCTTCCCAAAGTTCAGGTAATGTAGACTGAAGGTACTAAATGTTGATATTCTGTTCTCTTATCCTTCATGTATAAAGTCCGCCTGTGATGTATGGACTGTACACAACAGCAGGGAGTACACACTATATCAAAATCACTTAAATGTTAAGTAATTACTAATTTAACATGAGTTTATTAGTTTCAGCCAAAACTCAAGTAAAATGAATCAAAGTAATTTGAAAAACAGAAATGACAAATGAAAAGAACAAACTGCTATCAAAGTCAGTCCACCCCTTTATTAGTGAGATTCCACTCTTTTATTTTTGTTTTATATTTTGTGTGTCCGCCATTATTCTTAATGACGGATTAAATCCTCCTGTACATGGATGGTCCCAGTCTTGCACAAATCTGTGGAGAGATGTTCTGTCGTTCTTCACAGAAGATTCTTTTCAGCTGCTCTTTCCTGGAGCAGTTTTCTTGCTCTATGTTCTGTGTTAAAATACTCCAGAGCTGTTCTGTTCTCAGGTCAGGGGACATACTTGGCAAGGTCGTAACTTTCACTTTGACAAACTCTTGTGTCATATCAGCACACTCCCACCTCCATGTTTCACGGTCCGCTCTACGGAGTCACTCTGTTAGTCCTGGCCAGGTCCATGTCAGAAATGCTGGCCACCATCTGATCCAAACAAATTTATTTTGGTTTCATCTGACCAAAGAATGTGCTGCCAGCATTCATCAAGCTTCTTTTCATGTTCTTTGGCAAAGTTTAAACTTGCAGTTTTGTGCCGTTTTTTGAGCAATCATGTTTTTCTTGGACGCCGTCCATAGAGTTCGATTTCATGCAATGTCCTTTAGAACTGTCTGATCAGTCAGTGAAGCACCAGTTTCCACAGAAAAGTCAGAAGCACGTACCGTCTGTTTTTTAATGCAAGGCCGAGTTAACAGAAGATTGTGCCTGGTGTTATTCTGAGGACAGCCACTGCTAACTCTGTTATTAGCAGTATGTCACTTCCTGTACCTCTCAACCACTGCTGCACCTGTGTTTCAGCTTATGCTCAGTCACCGCATCTTTGTGAAGCCGCACAATCTGGTGTCTGACTTGCTGACTGTTGCATTAGATACAACCCAGGTCTAAACCGAGGAGGCTGTGGTGCTCGCAGGTTATTTTATAACCTTGTTCATGCAATTGGCCTGAAATGGAAATCACAGGTGTGATCCCTTTAGTTGCATTGAGGTTTTCAGTGTAACTTAATCTAACCTGTTTGTTTTTGAGTTGACATAGAATCACATACCTCAAACTTAAACTTCATTTAACGACTCATTAAACATTTTAGTGAGATTCTACAGTGAACTCAGTTTCATTGTATACACACCTGCTGTTTAAATTCTAAATGTAGAAGACAAGCTGATAATAAATGATCATTTTGTACCAGCTGTGACCTTTTGTTATCTGTGAGTGGGAACAAAATTAATGAACCTGCAAAGAAAGTTTTGTTTTACTGGCACAAACCTTTTTCTTTTCCAACTCCTCCCACGCCGTGTCTCCACAGGAGGCTCAGCCCAGCTCAGGCCTGCTCCAGGCCTCCCTCATCTCCCTCTACACCATGTACATCACCTGGTCAGCCATGACCAACAACCCCAGTAAGTCTAATCAATCTGAGTCACAACACAACTGCATGTTATTCACAGCTTGAACCAGATTAACTGACTTTAAGAAGGAGTACAAAGGAAACGGTTAAAGGTTAAAACTGTGATTAGAACTGCAAGCTGCTGCTGCTTTAATCACTTGTCATATTGTCAACTGTCTACTTTGTTTTCTGTTTCCAACTTCAGACCGGCAGTGTAACCCGAGTCTGTTGAGTTTGGTCCAGCGCGCCAGTCCAACTCCACCACCGGGACCTGCTCCTGCCCCTGGAAACGTCCAGTGGTGGGACGCGCAAGGCATCGTGGGATTGATGATTTTCTTGTTCTGCACTCTTTATGCCAGGTATTTCATCATCACCGTGGGTGTTTTCTCGTTATCATGACTTGATTTTACAAGAAGTAGACTTGTTTAGAAAGTCAAAACACTTTTAGGTTATGGATACTTCACTGAATGCAAGTTGCATCTTTTTCCTGTTGTCAGAGACCTCACATTACCAGCAGAAGAGTGTGAGTTTTAGTTTAGTATGCAGATTTTGTCGGTGCAGGAAGACTGCAAAAGAAAAGCTTATTTGGAAATGATGTTGCTCAACTTCTGCAACATTAAATACAAATGTCTGAAGCAGATATTTCAGATATGTATTGAATTCCTGTGCTCTCCACCACCACCACAGTATCCGCTCCTCCAACAACACCCAGGTGAACAAGCTAATGCAGACTGAGGAGGGCCAGGGTCTGACCGCTGACGAGGAGGCCGCCACAGGGGAGGACGGAGTCCGACGGGCTGTGGACAACGAATAGGAGGCCGTCACCTACAGCTACTCCTTCTTCCACTTCAGCCTCTTTCTGGCCTCCCTCTACATCATGATGACCCTCACCAACTGGTACAAGTAAGTATCAGTTATTTGTTATTCTTGACTAACTCCTTCAGACCAGGCCGACTTTCCTCCGACACTGACCTTCCCTCTGACTCCGCTCCTGGCTCACCAGGCCCGAGAGCGACTACCAGGCCATGCAGACCACCATGCCGGCCGTCTGGGTGAAGATCGGCTCCAGCTGGCTCGGCTTGGCCCTCTACCTGTGGACCCTGGTGGCTCCGCTGGTGCTCCCCGACAGAGACTTCAACTGAAAACGGTAGAGTCTCTCCACATTGGTCGATAGCCTCTTGCTGTTTGCACCTTAAGGGAAGATAGCTTTAGCTTCAAATCATCCAGCTTGAAATGTTTGATTTTACTCACAACTCCACATTTAAAGTTGCAAACTGAAATGTTAATGTGCTTTTGTTTTTGACCCTAAGCCATTGCACAATTCACAGTTAACGTTAATGTGGGTTCTTGTCTCGATTAAATTTTCATTTTTGCAGAGGCTTAGTTGAGCTTTAATCACACACTGTTTTTTGCCTCAGGTTATTTTTCTATTTTTCTTCCACAGTTACAAATATGAGAATTGAGAGCACTACATGCCTTTATACAACAAGACCAAATCAATCTTAAATTATCTCTGTGGGAAATTCATGTTGTGACTGCGTTCACTACATTTACATTGTATTTGTACTTTAAAAAAAAAAAAAAAAAATCATTGCCTTTAAATCAGTTTAATTTTATGGAAATGTTCTGTCTGAATTATGAGATATACTTTTCTACTTTTGCATTTTTATTGCACAGCTTTGTTTTAGTTCCCCGTTTTATAACAAGAGTGCATTATTATATTATGTACACACAAATTATTCACAGGGACCATTTTTGATATATTTTAAAGTAGTTATGTTCACTTTTCAGTGTAAAGTGTCTTCACCAACATATGTTCACTTTTCTTTATAATCAATAAAGTTGACATTCTGTTTAATGTCTTTAATCAGAGTGTAAACAGTGGTTCTGTCCAGCAGGTGGGTCTGTTGTCCATCAAGTCAGATTTCATTATATACAGTTGATTCTAACATTCAGTATGTGGTGTAAGATTTCTAAACCTCTTGTTTTTTTTTAATATATTCGACCATGTGAATTGGTTTGTTTTCTTCAGAGACGGCAAAGAAAATGTCATCAAGTCTGGTCAGTGTATATTTCCAAGTGCCTCACTGCCCTCCCTCCATGAATCACATGATCCTGCTAAAATGTGATTTATTGTGTTCCCTCTATGCAGGATTCCCCAGTGCAGCAGACACACACACACACACACACACACACACACACACACACACACACACACACACACACACACACACACACACACACTTACACACTTGGCAAGTAATGTAGAGGGAATGTGCTTTACCCCTATCACAAGATCAGCATGAGCGGGGGGGGGGGGGGGGGGACTGGCTGAACACAACACTGTATTATACTTAACAAAATTCATTCAGGGCTTGTGTTGGGGAAGAACGATAAATGGCCAGTGTCTGAAGTCTGACGTCTGAAAGCAAATCCCAGACAACATTACTGTGCACACCTTCACCCACACAGTAACATTAACATTTTTCCTCCTGTTACTTGTGCCTTTCACATTACGAATAAAAACCAGTTTGCCTTCATCACAGTACAACCAGTCCCTTCAGGCGCACAGATAATGTGTTAATATATGCATCCGATGTGTTAATGCAGTTAATTATGTCTTGGCCTTAAGACTGAAATGTATTTGCAATACATCTAATGCACCACATAACAGTCATATTGATGGATTAAACCGATGCTCCAGAAACTCTTCTATACAGTTTGGAGACGCACATGTTGAAATATAAATCATTATAGGGTTAGTCCTTAGTGTGGGTCAAACTCCCAAAACACTAGATCCTACATTTTCTCTGATGACATTATTAAGGGTTTATTTTTTGAGATTTACCCTTTTAGATTTATCTTGATAATCAGTCTGAATCCTCATTTAACTTCATTATACTTTTTGATCACTGTCAATAAAAACGGATCCATCCAAAACATACAGTCCAGACAAAGAAGGTTTTTGGGTGTGAAATTTTCTAATAAACAACGATGAAAATTATTCTTTTTTTACCTTGATCACTGCTTATTTATTCATGAATATATCATGCTATGAAAAACAATAATGAAAAACAAATTAAATGACCTTATTTTTATATTTTTAATTGAGTCCAATTTCTTCAATTTGATTTTTTTTTTATAATAACAGAGAGTTAAAAGTTAAAAGTCCACATTAGCAAGCAATAAGAGCCTCTATGCTGTGACAGGTTTGTTGACATACAGAACATTGTTATGTTAGTAATCTGTCATTGGTCTAATTAATCATGCATGACAAACTTTTTAGTGGCTACTGACATTAGATACAGAGACTCTGACAATCCTGCCGGACTTTGACGCCGTCTCCACCCACTCACACATCATCTATAAAACACTATATTCCTGCCTGAGCTTGTGATTTCGGCCCATATTGCTGTGGGTGACGGGGACAGTGGTAGAACCTGGCTCAGCTGTGAGCAGCAGACTGACCTAACGCTGTTATATAATCCTGAATGAGTCTCTGATCAGTTGCATAAGCAAGTTATCGGGGGCTCACCTCGCTCCGCTTCCTGTTGTGGCTTGTTTATTCTGGGCCCTGCCCGGGGAGACCTGCACATTCGTCATCCTCATCACCATCATCATCAACAGCGATGACACGCCTCCTCCCTGGAGGGGTTTTCAAAACACCTGGCAACCCAGGTGAAAAAAAAAAAAAAACAAGCTAAATGTAGCCCTGCCACATGGAGGGCTTTAATGGGCAGCCCCAATAGTCTTCATTAGATGACTGTATTTTTCACAGCTTTGAGTGTGTGAGGACAAATATTGTCAGGATACATCCCATATTCCTGGAGTATGACGACGGTGTGATTCGAAGGAATGTTTCACGTTTTAAAATTTATTCAAATCAATAAGATATTTTATACAATCAAATATTTGTTGAATAATTGATGAGTACAACTCTCCTGATTTTGAAACCACATTAAGAATGAGATCATGTTCAGCTGATGAAAATAAAAAAAACCCCAAAAACTGTTATTACGATTCATCCTCTACTTGTGCTGCATCTGTCACATATTAATTTTTATGTTTCATTAGATCATTTTACACTGCTAAAACTCTAAATATATGAAATAACTGAAAATAATACTATGAAAAACAATAAAGAACATAATAGTAATAATATTAATAGCAATAAAATGCGTCAATGACTTAAGAAGATACAAAAATACCTGTTAAAGTCTTAAATTCCCCTACAGATTTTGGGGTTTTATATTTATCTTTATTTCTAATGTTACTGTAAGGGGGCGGGGTTTCGCGGTAGTGCGAGATGGTTTGAGGCACCAGCGTGTTTGTCTCGCGCTCCAGCTGTGGCGGGATGCTGACAGTAGTCAAGTTCATATGAATAAGACACATACAAACCGGAAGCTCCTTTGACTTTACCTTCAGAATAATTGCGCAGAAATGTGACAAAAGACACGTTCAGCCATTTTTTAAAATATTAAACAGTATTTTTCATGATTCCTCACATTGTGTATAAAAATAATTAATTTAAGTGAGAAAGCTGACCCGAGTTCTCTAACACGTAAAGATTTTCTGTCATTGTCATGTCTCCCATTTTGTTTAAAACCAACACACTTGACCAAAAATGCTTCCTTTTTTCAGCTCAACAATTGAACGCTACGTAATTAGATTCATTGGTTTAAAAAAAAAAAAAAAAAGTTGTGCCCGGAAATGCTACGTGTTGTGTTTCCCGGGTATTGACAGTGGTGGTGATGATAGCGCTGTGGTAAATTGCGGCATCAACTTTCAGGAGGATTCATTCCCTGTCGCTGCCACCAGAGCATCTGGACCGGACCACTCACGTTATGACCTGGTAACAACTGGACTATTTAAGCAGAAAGCTACAGTGATTGACAGGTTAGGAAGCCAGATATCAGCAGCTAGAGGTGTTATAATATATTAGTATAATTATTATTAACTTGTGTGCTGTATGAGGTGTTGCTGAAGATGATTTTTTTTTTATCAAGCTAGCTTGAATGAAATACGGCGTTTCCGGTCAAAAATGTAACGTGAATAAAGTTCTGATCGAAAACAGTTGAAGCAGCAGTTAAAGCTACATATAAGTTTACAAGTTAACTCAAAGACAGGAATGTATAGTGTATATTGCTTCAGTATTTATTTATTTTTAGCTCCGCTACAAATTTGTCAACATCTAAAGGCTGGTACTTTTCCGCTTTTATTTTGAAGGCCACATTTGAACATTTCCTGCCTGTCGTTAAGGAACCTAGTGTGACTTGACGAAGCTCGTGAAGCCGTGGCCGCACCGCAGAGAAGTGAAGTTGAGCATCCTGCAGGTAATGTAAGCTCATACGTGCTGTCAGCGAAGCGTTGTTGGACATATTATCGCGTATTGTGTGGCTGTGTTTTACTGTGACATTTTACACGGGGGCGGCCTCACGGCTGTTATTATTTAACGTGTTTTTTCTTGTCGCTATTTGATCATAATGGGAAGGTAAAAAAAAAATTGCAGTTAACGTGAAGGTGAACCGGGGCTGAGAGGGGATGTTGTCCTGATTTCTGTACTGCTTTTTGGCTAAAATATTAGACGGGTGTTGGGCTACCTGGAGGGGTCCTGGGCTTGTCCGTTACCCCCCAAACTGGCTTCATTCATTGTCTGTGAGAGGGAGGAGGTGGTGGTGAGCTGCGGCAAGTGAGCCAGAATTGGACATAACGACACAGGAAGTGAAATGATTTAAGGTTTTTAAAATTAAACGCATTGAATTTGTCTTATTGCGTATAAAATAATGAAGTAATTGGACGCGTGGAAGAGCTGATGTGATGTTAAAATATCGCAGTTAAAATACGGAGCGGAACTGTGGCTGAAACACTGGCAGGAGTAGAATTACTCGGTCTTGTGATGCAGTTTTATTTTGAAAACGGCGTACGTGGAGGCTTTGTTATTCCCTGCAGCTTGACGTTGATTGTAGTAGCACAACTGTGAGGTTCAGACTGTGGCTTTATGTAGAACAACTGTAGTAGCCTGCTTCTACTTTACACGAGTGATCTGTTCATCAATACCGTCCGTTACTGTTACTGCTGTGGCTTGAAAACTACGGGGGGGGTGCATGTGTTTTGTGTCTCGGGGTAACAGCAGCTAACGCCTGTTATCCAGTTACTCCATTTTAAAATCCCCAATTTTTTTATTTATTTTTATTTTTTACACAGGTGTATAGGCTATCATCTTTTATTTTTATTTCCGTCGTTGTGTTGTGTTATATTATGTGGCACCGGGCTACATCAGCGCTATGCGACCCGTTTGTAGGAAAAAAAAAAACAGCCTCCATTCAAAAAAATCTGACACTTTAATATTTATTAATTCGCCTGCAAGCGCGCATGCCCGTTAACAACACGGCTCAAGACGTTTTTTTTTTTAAACATAATTTTCAGGCAAATCCACCCTCCACCAACACTATAATTTTCTATTATCCCCATTTTTCACTTCTTGTTAGGTGGGAGATCATTTTGAGAATCGGTGCTAAATGTCGATATTTACTCAATTTACGGATGCCGAACGTACACCCAGTACGTAACTAGACAATGCTGTTATCGGTGTTTTAAAAATATATCACTTAAAACACATTGAGACTAAAATGTGTGATTCTTTGAACGGACTTTGGCGTTGTCGTTCTCCACGCGCAACAGAAAGCGAAACCCATCGGCTCCAGCTCTGCCCCGCACAACAACGCCTTCCTGCTGCTCGGACATTTCTGCGTAACCTGCTTGTAAGGAATCCAACATGACATCATGCGTGAGAAACAGTCCCGTTCAGGGCGTTTTTTTTTTTTTTGTATTTGTTGTTTGGATCAAATCGCCGAGAATATTATATAATCACAACTCAGCTTAAATTGGAGGGGTTGATTTGGATGTCAGTGTAGTGGCCAAAGTGGATAAAAGCTTGAGCGTCCCATGCTGTAGCGGATTTCGGTTAAAAAAAAAATGGTTGTTTTTTCCTATTTGTGTCCCAGTTTAAATAAAATAAAATAAAATAAAAATAATATGAATGAGATGAGGATGTGGCTGCAAAGAGCAAGAAAAACGAGCGCCTGTGCAGATCAACTCTGCAGAAACACTCCTCTTTGCAATGATGCCCGCTGGATTAGAGGGCATCTGAGGACAGCTGTGGCTTGCAACATTGCTCTGCTGCAAAACACTTGATACAAGGCTTTTTTTTTTTTCTCATTTCCCTCAGTGGGAATGCAGCTGATTTATCATGAGATTTAGAATAAGAATAATAGAATAATTCTCCAATGGCACATAACGTTTATGAGCACAAAGTGGTGCAATGACTGCTGACTGGGTATTTGATCCTTATGATAAATTGTCTATTATCAGCTTGGGCACCACTGGAATAATTATTATTTTCATTTGTGAATAATATTTGTTGTTTTACAATGTAGGGAAAAAAATCTAATTTGGGTTTTTCCAACCAAGAGAACAATACAATGATATGATACAGAAAAAAAGCTGAAAATCCTGAAATGAAAGAAGCTGAAACCAGCGACTATTTCACACTTTCTCCTTCAGAAATGTTAAAAAATGTTTCCTTTTTTTATTTTCTACCGACTCTGATAGATTAATCAACTTGATACGAATTTGATTGGTCATTGCTGATGTCTGTTGCAGCCATATGAACATGGTGATAGTGAAAGTACTAATGCTTAACAAACAGATGCACTTAATGACTCAGGCCTGGCTGAGGTGATTTCTCTCTCTTTCCTGTTTTACTGTAAAGACCTTCAGTTGCATTGCGTGATACTGCTGTCATCTTTTCGCTAGAACTGGAGGCTTCCTCTTTTGTGTGTCATGTCATCCTGCTGCTTCGCTCCGTAGTGAAGGGGTCAGACTTTTGTCATTCCCGTGTCACTCGCAGCCTCGACGGGGGAATTTCTCTCCTCAGAGGCCTCCGTGGAGAAGCCAGTGGCGGTTTATTATCATTTTCTCTTCCCCCTCGGCTTTGTCCTTCACCTTACGATGGATGTGCAGACGGGGGGGGGGGGGGGGGGGGGGGGCAATAACAATGTGCACTACTGTGCGTTCCAGCAGTCAGATGTGATGCTGTGTACCTGCATCAATCACTCACTCACAGGAGGCGGAGCCTGTCATTTTGTTGTTGTAGGACTGCTGGTATGGGGAACATTGACCTCGTGAACCTTTTTGAAAGCTCAACCGCAACATTTTTGAAACGGAATATATTTTTCTATGCCATAAATCTGTCTGTAGCACCGTGAATAGAGACGTATTTAAAGGGCAGTATTAGTTTAGTCTTGGTGAGGAGCAGCTCTCCAAAGTCTCTTTTTTAAAAAAAATCTTCCTTTATTGAGAGTTACAGAGCACAACATGACATAAGCATTAATCAGGCAGCAAACGTCTAAAGGAAGCAGTTTTTCTTAACTGATGCTATCGAGTTGCATTGTGGGAATCGTAGGATTCGATGTACAAGGAAGTAAAAGTCAGGATATCTCAGCTTCTGCTGTGTCAATGTTAACTCTTCTTTCTTTAATACGACCCATGAGTCTCTCAACTTCCTGATACCTGATAGTGAACTAAATATCTGATTGGTGGAATTTGGACACGTCACCTTGCTCTAATAGTCGCACCGGTTTTCCTGTTGACGAGTTTGAACCTGAATCCTTAAGTGTTGTTCTCACAACAGACGAGGAGCCTTCAGAAAAACTCGTGTCCTTGGATACAGGTCAAATCTTCTCTGTTTTATATTAGTAAGTGAAGAAAAGTATCAGACTGGATATTTTTTTCAAACAAATATTGTTGTGTTTCGTCAGCGCTTTAATCTGTAACAACTTACCAAACTCTGTGAGTATCAGGCATAAACAAAACCATTATCGTCGCCATTATCATCACTGTGATTCCTAGTTGGTTATCGTTCCCTTGAGGTCAGAGTTACACCTAATGAGCTCTGTGTTTCATGGGAGCATAATGGCCTTATTGTGGCACTGATAGGACCGAGGCCCTAAATGTGTTTGCCACTGGAGCCCGAATGGTGTGTGAGGTTTTCTTGGACACTGGACATGAGCATCGCTGCTCAAAAGGCAGCCAGTCTCAGAGTTAACCCTGCCCGGCTCATAACACATACAGTGGTGGTACGGTAAACATTTATGCGGTGTGCAGAGTCTCAGAGTGTGTCCTGAAGTCCCACGGCGCGCTGTTGCATTATGAAATGGCACACTCTCTCGTTTTTTTGCTGAGGCCCCTGTCAAAGGTCCCTCTGTTCAGTCAAGGGCAGTAGAGCCAGAAAGGACAACATTGATATTCATACAGCTTGTTCTTATGGAGTCACCAGCGGGCGCCTCATCCCTCAGGTGTCAGTCATTACAGTGTCCTTGGTAGCAGGTGAAATGTGAGGGCACTTGTATCTCTGGAGCTTCACTGATGTAGTCCATATCAGTCCTCTCCGGGCACTTAGCAGAGGGAGGAAATACCAGGCCGACATACAGTCTGAACCTGAGTGAAACATAAAGGGAACAGTCTTCCAGGCGAGGGGCGGGAAAACGTATTTACCCAAGAGAAAATGTGGAATCGTCCGTCTTAACTTTGAGCGCGAAGTGAAACGTGTGACAACAGAAACAACGAGTTAAAAGTTCATTTCTCCAAACAAAGCGCTCGTCGGATGGTCGAGCAGTATCTGAAGAGTATCTGATTTTCTTTTTATGGACCGATCGATTAAACTAATATTCGAATGTGTCCGATCATCCTCACGGCCTTAAAGCCAGCTCAGGAAATCACAGTGTTAATCCTGATCATACACTTACAGTACACAATGCTGAACTTGCATTACTCTTATTGGAACAGATCTTCTCCCAGTGCAATATATCATCGAACTCCCATGTTCTTGCCTCGAACATGGAAAACACCTTTTCTCTTTTTCTTTTTTATAAACGCTAAGCGACTGCAGCAGCAATAAATCACAGGTTCCTCGTGCAAAAAACCTTGTGTTTATGATTTAAGATGTGTCATGTAACCGGCATTCACATGCGAGTTAGGATGTGTACGGCGCACGCACACACACGCATCCACGCTTAGGTAAGGGTAAGAACATTCCAGCTCGTCATTGCAGCGGGGGACCCGGGTCATCAATCAGGAGGACTTCCCCCGGCCACGGAGGCTCAGGCTTAAATGTCAAAACTGCCGTAAGCGAACAGATTTCCTCCCCGCCGGCAGCCGGCCTGAGACGACGGGAGCGGAAATTGACTTTCATCCTTGTTAATGAAAGGATACACTCTCTTATGTGTGTGTTTGTGTGTGTGTGTGAGAGTGTGTGCGTGCATACATCCTTGCCTACGCATTTGCTCGCCCATGTGCTTGTACACAGGAAAACGTGTTGGCAGGAAGGCTTGCACGTGTGTTTTGTGAACGCCATATCCTCGGGTGTTAAGTGTCGTTTTTACATGCAGTGTGTGTGTGTGTGTGTGTGTGTGTGTGTAGAGGTGCATGGGAATCGGAGCATGTGGGCGCTCACTGCGAGTTGTTAGGCCCTTGGCTGGGCTGCAGCCCTCTGCTGGAAGGGGTTGGATGCCGTCAGTGACCCTGGAGGCGAGCGTATGGGCCCAGCTTGGGTTGCTCTGCGAGGTGGAAGGGCCTCTGGTTTCTGTGACCCCCGCGGAGAGAGCAGCCTGTCAGGCAGAAGGCCTGTCAGCTGCAGTTCTCATTCACAAATCACCTAGTGAATGCACACACACACACGCACACACACACACACACACACACACACACACGGATAAGTCCAACCCTGCCCCTGCTCCTTTGAACCATTTAATTCAAGCAGTGTTAAAATTTTAATTGGTTGTCATTATCGCAAATCCTTTACGATCTAGTCAGATTCAACAGACATCTGCACGAGTGTTTTACCGCTGCTTTCACGTGACTGAACTGAATGATGTCATAGGTTTCATAGAGGTTAATATCCACAAGGCCTTTTCCAGGTCCATGTCGTTTTAGGAAACACGCTACAGTGACTAAAAATAACAATCCCAGGACCTTGGTAGTGTTCATGCTAACTCACCGGGACGCTTAATGGAGCGCAGCCGTTGATGTTATTAGTGACACCTGCGTTCTACCTCGACAAGTAAAAATATCTGCTGTGGAATCAGTCAAACTGGGCCTCCTCAGTCATCTTGGACTGGTGGGAGTGTGAGTGTGGCTGGTGTTCAGGCAGCTTAGGATTTTTTAACAAGCTGTAAGCACAACATTGAGACATCACCTTATAAAGTTATCACGGTAAAAGTGTTTGCGAATATTTGCTTATTTGTTTACACGTCCAGCGGACGTGAAGCAACATTAGCGTTTATTTGGAGCTTCATTTGTGTCCGTTTAGTCTGGGATAGTCGGACCTAGCGGTGGGCCATCTCACGCTCTTATACAATCTTACTTTGGCATATAAACTTTTCTGATTAAAGTACTTACATATAGCACCTCAAAGACAGGTCTGCTGTGGTCTCCACTAACTACAGAGTAAAGTATCCGTCTCTTAAGCAAATGTTCACCTGCTTGTCGCTTGGCTACATCGTCCACACTTCTACAACTTCATTTTAAAACAGACAACTGTTTAAACTCTGCATCAGCGTACTACATACACTAAACCTGCTGCTTTCACCACGGGTAGTCGAGGCTGATAAGACCCAATCAGGGAGCGACCGCGGGCGTCTACGTCATCGTTTCCAAAGGTCTTCGTTTTTAACCGTCCGGACTAAAAACACAATCCTGAAGTTTTCAAACAGAAACATTTCCAGCAGCGTTTCCTAAAGTCTCCGTTTTAGGTGATCGAGAAACTCCAGAGTAGCGTGGACGCACAGTGATGCTAAAACATAGTAGTGTGTGTTGGGGGTTTGAATCCGACCCGTGGCCCTTTGCTGCATGTCATCCCCTCTCTCGCTCTCTCTCTCTCTCTCTCTCCCTGACTTTCCTGTCACTCTCTCACTTCACTATTTGAATAAAGGCAAAAAAAGAAAAGCCCAAAGAAACATAGTATTGTGGATGCAGCCTTCGTCGATCTGCCATTTGAGGCTTATTTAACTGAAAACAGCTTCCTGCTGCTGGAAACTAGGTCGATTAGAACGGTTTATACGAACCAAAACAGTATTGTTGTTGCTTTTATTCTGTAAAGCACTTTGTTTGTTTGAAAAGTGCTTTACAAATTAAGTCTGATTGATCGATTGATTGAGTAAAGTGACCAAAACAACGAGCTGAGAGATGCTAAAACGCTGAGGAAGAGTGGAGTCGGTGATGATTCTCCGTGGGTCAATAAGAGTGGCGTTCACATTACACACAGTCATCCGATCCACTGCTAATATAAAAGTATTGATCACAACACGGACGTGTGGACATGTGCACTTTCTGTGGAGAAAGTCTGTCGGAGAACGACCGGAGTGATGTCCGCTCCTCTCTGCGCCGCCTCCTCTTCCTCCGTTCACTCCTGTTGACATTGTCATTGTCGATCAAGGTCGGTTTTGTCCGAGCGGGGGGGAGAGGACTCCTGTATGTGGTGCTAGACCGCAGGCTTTTGAATTATGTAACAGCAGTTGTTTGTATTTTTCTGGATTTGTCCCACAGTTGCTCCTTTAGTCCGTGATCCTCCTGTGATGAAGACGGCAGCACCGGCTTCACGCAGAGCTCCTGCTGACTCAGCTGGTTCCCCGGCAGGTAGACCTCGGTATCATTGGCAGCCGCGTCTCAATTATCGCTTTGCATCGTGAGTGTATGTCAAAATATTAGCTTCTCCTCGTCCCTCCGTGTGGACGATATGGATTCATGGACGGGCTGGCTCTTTGGCAGACCGCCTCATCCCTGTCTGTTGATTCACTGGTGGTGAAATAAGAGAACATATGGCTGCTCTCTCCCTGCATTACATCACCTTGAGATCCGAGCAGATTGGTTTGCATTTACAGTCCAACTCAAGGAAGAAAAAAAACAAAAAGAAAAAATTGGACGGGTTTTATCTGAGCAGTGTTTTCCACAGAAATTGGCACGCTGGCCTCAGAAATGAACTGTGTCTTAATGAAGTGGCTGCACAAAAGGTCAGCGACTTTTTTTTTTCTCTCTCTCTCTCTTTTTTATTTATTTTTTTGTGCTTGAAATAAAAGCAGGCTGGGATGTACTTTTGTTCTCTGTATCCCGCTTAACCCAGCGCACAGCTCAGCCAGATGCATCAGGCTCAACAGTGTTAGTATTGATCCATCTGAGTTATATCACATCATGCAGAGTTACTGCCCGCTGCACACATTCAGGCTCCTGTGAAGACTTTGCATGTGGTTGTTATCAGCTATTCACTGGTTTCCATTAGCTTCCTGATCTAAGCTCCTCTCCCCGGCTCTTTTCATGCACTCTCACTGCTCTGATATTGGTAGTGATTTGGTTTGAAACGTCTTTATGGCATCTCAACCTCAGCCACTGTCTCTTCTTACCGAACCAAAGCTTTCTCATCAGACGCCTCTTTACTTTTACTGCTCAATACTTTTGGTTCAGACCAAAATATGTATCCAGAATGACTTTAATCATAATTTTGCACAATTTAGACTCTTGGGTCTTGAATAGCAGCTTCCGTTAAGACTAAGGTTCACTTACATGCTTCTTCTGGGGCTTTCAACTACATCACACAGTCGTCATCAGCAGATGGAGTTTGTCCTGTTGTCGTGGAGATGGACCTGTTGACTAACTAGTTTTTACAACTTTGCTACATGTTGAGCATTAGAGTAAATTCTTGACCTGCATGCACTAGCTTTTATAGAGGTTAGGGCAAGTCCTAAAAGTGCTATGTGTAAAATCAACTCAATCAGTTGTGTTAAAAAACATTAAATATTCAAAGTTGACCCATTGCTTGTCATATTGACCAGTACACTAAGCTAATAAATAAATATGCTAGCCAGCAAAGCCTTGATGTTCGGATAATCACGACACCGAAGCAGCTGAGAAACAAAGTGTGGAAGGATTTTGTGTCGATGCCAAAATTACCCACAAATATGAAGCTGTTTGCTGCTTTTGTTATAAGCAGCTGCCTTACACCACAAACCGCAACGATTCGGAAGAAACACCTCGTCTTACCGTGAACTTTGTCATAAAATAACAACCCTCTCGGCTGCTGAGCCAGCACATTCATCTCTATGACAGCTGTGCAAATTCTAGCCACCGATGAAGACCATGTGATGCAGTCAAAAGCTTTGGTAAAATGCTGATAAGGCTTGGAGTCGGGATTATTTTGTAAAACAACATTTTAAGTGGTTGTTAAATGAAGTTGGGTTTTTTGCAGAGATGCATGTTTTGTTTTTCTTAAAGTATCTGAACCAAAACCAAGATGTTGTGTTAGCACTACTGTAAAAACATTTCTTCATTTCTTCTACAAAACATCTTCACAATGTTCCAGCATCCAGTTCTTGCAATAGATTAAAACCTTTTTATACTAGAGATGCACCAATCAGAAGCGGAGGGGGGGATACAGTCCTGCAACTACTGCAGAGTCATTTAGACCTCATCGTACCCGTTCACACTGGTGACAAAAGCCATATGCTAGCAGGTTTTTTGGGGGGGTGGGGGGGTTATTTTGTTCAAGTACAATCCAAGCAGTTTGTGTTTGTTATAATAGATAAGAAAAAGTCTGGAGCTGCTCAGTGTAACGTGTAAAGTTTTTTAGAGAGAGTGTTATTGCTTTGTCAAAGCAAACACCTTAAACATCAACTCTGTTAGCTTAGCAGCTTTCCCGTATGTTTGGTTGTATGAATCCTTCTTGTTTGCTTTCTGCCTCCAAGAATTAATTGTTCAAGTCCACAAACATTGATCCGCACAGTCTCTAGAGACGTAGGCTTTTTCGTTTGACTGCAGGTGCAGCCTTTAACAGTGTGACTTTGTCATCATAATGGTGGCGAGAGTGTGCAAACAGTGTCATAGTTTCAGCCAGCGGGCCTGTCGAAACCCACACTCACACCCTGAAACCACAAACACTCGCAGAAGCAGCCTAACTTGGATGTGGGGACAGATATAGCAAGCGGATGGTCATCTCTCCTGTATTTAGCATTTCCTCTCAACGTTTTCAACTTGTTTTCTCTGCCTTCGTACAATGCCTCCCTTTCTATGGCTCTTTGTCCCTCTCTCCTTGTTTGCTGCTGCACTAAATATATGATTTCCCCACTTCTCTGTAAATGAACCTTGTTGTCGGTGACTGGCTGTAAATATCAGTATAGCACTATTTTTATTTATAGAGTGATCACCCTTGGTTTAGCCATGGGATGAACATTGGGGATGGTGAAGTTTGAAGAGCAGAAAAGAAATCTGAGGTCCGTGTATGAATGCTGCCAATCAGAAACTCTGTGCCACTATCAGGTGGTCACATGGACAATACGTGGCTGATTATTTGAATCCTCTTCTCTGCTGTTTCTATAATTTAAGGCCGTCAAGTATTGACTTTTATCAGCCTGCACTGCTGACCAAGGAACTGCAGCACCATCATCCGGTGTCTGGCACAGCGTCCAGCGGCCTGTAAGCAGGGTTTTTCCTGGCTCAAAATAGGGCCTTGGTGGTGGACCACCCGTGCGGATCAGTATGCGGAGCATGATTGACTGAAACTGTTAAGGGATTGGTTAACGCTTTGGTGGTCCGCGCTGCACATCTGTCAATGCACATCAGCTTTCTGTACAGTTTGACATGAGTAAGGAGGCATTTTTTCTCTATTTAATGATGATACTAAGGCATGTGGTTGTAAAAAATAATACAAACAGTAATATTCTATAATGTGTATATATAATATTCCTAAAAGCAGCAATAAAAATAAACTGCATAATGTATTATTGACAGAACTCAGAGTCACATGATGTTGTGAATCAATCAATAAACCTCAAAATTCAGTATGACAACTTTGATCATTCCATCTGTTTAGTTTTTTTGGAATAATCTATTTCCTCGCTTGGAGGAAAAAAAAAAAGTGCCAGAGACATGCAGGTTGAGCTGGGTCCAACTCTGGATGTCACGTCTGGTGACCCCCAGGTTAATGAGCCAAGACATGAGGTGGGGCGGGATTGCTCTGTCCACTCTGGATCAATCGAATCCTCTATATTGTGAAAATGCATTAAATCTGATGTATTCAGTTAAATTTCCCTTGAACAAGACCAAAAATAAGACGCTAACGATCACACCTGGGCACAGTGAGAGCAAATAAAAGCTTCGAAATCTAAAGAAAAACAGGCAATTTATCACCATGCAAAGTACTTGACAAACGACTACATACACGGGCCTCTTTGGTCCATAAAGGTACAATTGTACATACGTGGAATTAGTATGTTATTGGAACATTTGGTAGTAGGGTTTGAACCAGCACCACCCAACCACAGCTGAGCTCTGCACAACATCTGTCAGCATGGTCTACTGTAGGGAAGTCAGGTCATCCAGCACGTGGGGCCTTTTTTTGGTTCAGACAGTTTTTAGATGGCTATTTCCCCCCGTGGACTGTGGCGGCGCAGCCTACTACGTGTTGGTTACGCTGCTGATTTCTGTGGCCAGCGGGGCAGGTTGAGGTTGAGAGGGGCATCTGTTCCGTTCTGGTTGGTGGTTGCTCGGTGGTGGTGGGGGTCTCTGGTCTGTCTGTGGCTGGCTGTCTGGAGGGAGGCGAAGGGGACCTGTGGTTATGGTTATATGTTGGGATTTATTGGCTGAGGTTTACACACACATATGCACACTCATGCAAAAAAGGTACACATCAACCTTTTAGATCCAGACGCTGTTATTTTTATAGCACACACACTGTACATGAAAAAGGCCCTCTTCTTCTTCTCTTCTTCTTCTTCTTCTTCTGCTTCTGCAGAAGAAGTAGAATACAAATTACAATATTTGTAATGAGTAACATAATCCATTGGTTTACAAAAAAATCTAATCTAATCTGAATAGTTTTGTATCATTTCAAAATCAAACCCTGAAAATATTGCATCTTGTACTAAAAAGTGGGCGCAGCCACAAATATTCCTTTTCCTCTTGAAACATCTCAAAACGTTTTCAATGTAAATAAAATGCATTTTGCACATTAAGCATCCAATATCCAATAAATTGCTCGGTATTCTACGTTAGCTACTGAGCTAAATCATCACTACCATTATCAACCACACTACTGTGGCAGACGCACATGAACTGATGAGCACTGGGGTGTAAACGGTTGAAATTAAACCCTAAACCCTGTTTTTTCAGTTAACAGCAACCTTATTTTTGTCTTGCACAAACTGCACTGGACATAGACGATCTTGTGCTGCACATTGTTGAAGTCAAAGTGATGGCGATGGTTGCAGAAACGGAGAGCTGTTAGGGAGCTGTATGCTAGATGCACTTTTCATTAGTTAATTACATTTGTTATCATGAACAAAAGATGATGATTTTAAAATTGCTCTATTTTAAAGGAGCTATAAGTTTTGCTATTGGTACATAGCTAGCGTTATCATTAGCAGCTGTTTATTTAAACCAATCTCGAAGAAACTTTATGAGTTCAGCATCAAACTTCATTCCTTCACTCGCCAACAGTCTGTCTCCAGAGGTGGAGAGCAACACCAGTGTTAACTCTTGTCTTTATCACGTCTTTTCTTCTCCTGAAGTTAGCATGCTAACAAGCTAGCCCCAGCCAGTCTTGTCACTTTCTGATACCGAGTCACTGTAGCATCCAGCTGCTCAGAGGACGTATCATAACCTCTTGTCTTGTAAACACAAAGATGGCTGAAGCTCTTGTCAAGCGACATTCACCAGAACCTGCTCCCGGGAAGAAACAACGTTCGGTGGCAGAGAAAACTTGCAAACATATTCATGTAACCCTTGACAATGTAACTATAATCTAACTGCACATTTTTTCAACTATAATCTGGATCGATTATAGTTACTTATTTTTTTTGTAATCTGATTACGTAATCCAGTTTACATGTGATCTGTTACTTCCCAACCCGGTTGGAGCCGACAGTCTGCACTCTCTGTTTTAAACGTGCAGTCTTACGTTATAAACAGACAGTTATAATCAATTTCAGAGGTCATAAAGAAGTACAGGCGGACTCTGTGAAGACCACCCTGTGCTGTCTCAGGCAGCGGCAGTGACAGGTTCTGCCGTCTCTGTGGTGTTTCGGGACCATATGTGAATCCCTGGACTGCTGGGATGCTGCGGAGGACACTGTCTGTGTTTTCTCTCCTCTGACAGGTGGCATGTTGCCCAGAAACTCCCTCTGTGGCACTGCAGGATGGAGCCAGCACTGTCCTAAGCTTGGATGCTGCTGCTGCTGCTGCTGCTGCTGCTGCTGACACTCCACCCCAAACCAACCAGGGTCAGACCAATGTATTTGCCATTATTGGCCTTTCAGGTGAAATCAAATATTGACTGGTCGCTGTCGTTAGCCTCCAGTTTGATGTTGGTTTGTCTCTGACTACAGCAACTCAGTCAGACAGACTAAACCAATGCATTGTGGTGATTTGGGGTTCAACTTAACTGTCATTATATATTAATATATCCGCTACCTTAAAGCTGCAGCTCTGATCATTATTTTTATATTAAAGATGGATTAAATAACTAGATTTAAGTGGAAAGTGCTAATTCTACCTGCAGTTCCCCTCATCTCCTCTCCTGAGATTTTTAGCATCTTTCAGCTGATTGTTTTTGGTTTTACAGCACATAACTTTACCGTCACTCAGTAGCCAGCTTTTCATCGAAAACCCTCTAACAAACCAACGGCCAAGCACCGAAGGACAGACAGACAAAGTTAGCAACTAGTGGAGCACAGACCAAACAATCAACAGCTTTGAGCTTTCCCAGCCAGCGTTATGATATATTCATCCCCCTGGGATCAACGAAATAGCAGGACGAGCCGGGGCTCAATGACACTGCTGTGCAATGATGCTTCCTGATATCCATCGATTGTGCAGTGTATCATACCGTCAGTTTTCAGTATCATCGTGATACAGAGTGTCATGTCCAGAGAACTGAATTTCCTCAACTGTCTCGTAGCTAAGTCAGCGATGGAATGACCACTTGGTGTTGTTCTGTTTAAAGGTCCCGTATTGTATGAAGTGAGATGTTCGTGTCTTTTCTATATCAATACTGTGACAGTATCAAAGCGGTCCAGGAGAGACTCAGAGCCTCCTCTCTTCTGATTGGCTCACGGTTGTTAGAGCTCCAGAGAGAAGCCTGGAGTAAAACTACATCGAGATGGTGTTTGTTTCTTAAAACCACAAATATATCTTCTTATGGATCAACACTTCAAATACAACACAGGAGAAGAGTAAAACATGGGGCCTTAAATAAAGGTGGCTGAGTTAGGGGTGATTGTTAGTTGTGACATCACAAAATTACCTAAGTAAGTGCTTTAAAGTCAAAAAAGACACGAAAATCTCACTTTATAGAATATAGGACCTTTAATATTTACGACTATTTTAATAAGCAAGAGTCTAAGTTTAAGTTCCAAAAAAAAGAGTTTATGATGCAAACTCTCATCTTAACTGTGTCATGAGTACGGAGTACGGTGTGGTCGTGCCTTATTGATTGCAACATAATCAAAAATCAAAAACCCAGATTGATGCAGATTAGCTGATCGATGAGATGGACAACATGAAAACACGAGGCCTCTTCTATAAACCGGTGATAAGAGAGGTAAAGTGCAGGGCCTGTTTTCACTGCGACCTTCCATTAATGCTGATTTTTACATGCACACTTATCTTTTGTTATGTCGCAGTTTTACAGTAGTTACAATAACAAGTGATGTGGTGGATGATAGAAAGATGGATTAGGTGGGATCTTCTGTTGCTGACTGAAAAAAAAAAAAAGGACAACACAAACAAAACACTTGCAGTTTTGTGCTTTTTCCCTTAAAAGACCTTTTCTTCTCCACCACAGGTTTATGTTTAGGGGTAAACGCTGTTCTCCAAATAATAAAAAAAACAAACTAAACTGAAATCAGGGAGAATTACCCTCTGCATCTGCGTCTTTAAAAATAGCCCATCATTTCTATTCAGCCACTGCTAAATGTTAATGTATTGTGTAGCTCGAGGTGCAAAATGAATTCACAGAGCCGGGTTTAGAGAAAAGAGGTCAGTATTATCTTTTTTGTTTTCATCCCCGTCTCGTCCTGCATTCCTAACAAAAAGAAATATTCCTGCTAAGGAAATATGTTTGGTAGCGTGATGTTCGCAGTGTGACAAGGCCATCAGGACGAGCCCCAGCTGCACAGAGGCAAAACTCCCCTGTGAAAGAGCTCAACACTGGCAGCTCTGTCACCTACAGAAAGGCTGACAAGCGGAGTAAGATTTACTGAGCCAATATTAGTCTTCACGTCGCACACTCAGAAAGTACGACAACAAACCAAAATACGTTGAAAGCAATAACCACCTTTATTTTCAGCAGATTTCGGCCTCAGTAAACAGTAATTTGTCATCAATGGCGAGGTTTTACAGATGTTTTTATAAAAAATAAAAATATTTTTCAATCTTGATGTTAAACATCAATATTTGCTGTGAACGACCAGGAACATTCTGCAGCTAGCATGAAATTATTGTTATACTAGTTTCTACCCCAGATAAAATAGCAATTTTCCCGGAAATCAATTCTTCTGCGCTGCTCTGAATCAGTAGCCTACACAGGAAGTTCTGCTGTTGTGAAGCAACTGGCAGCTACTGTTTTTGAGCGATGACGAAGAATTGATTTCCAGGAAATAGTGTAACCTTAGCCGTTAGAAAATGACATCAGCGATCTGGCAGCGTGTTACCCTGGAAAGTCCCACCAGTGAAAGGTCAGCGTGTACGAGCGGGGGCACTAGTGTTCGGAGAACTAGTGTAGGAATTGTTATTTATTTATTTATTTTATGACTGATGGTTAAATGAGATAATGTGGCTTTTGTGTGTTTGTTTATGTTTTACAAACCTGAGCCATGCCAAACAACAATGGTGGCAATCTTATCACTTATCACATCCACACAGGGTTTGTAGTGCACAGCTGGTCCTTTTTTTTTCTCTTTTCTTTTTAATGGTATCGGATCAGTACTCGGTATCAGTCGATACTCAAGTTCAGACATCAGAATGGATATTTGGGAAGGAAAACATGGTTTTGCACTCAGGTTTTATTTTGCACAAATTGAAAACGCAGATAAAACAGGTGTTTTATTTGTGTTTGGAAACGCTCTTGGTATTTGTTGTGTCTGGTTGGATTGATTTTACTGTATATCGTCAGTGATGATGGCGAGTAACTCTTAAAGGAGCTGTTTTTAGCGGTCGGATGTTTGTCTCAATGCTGTTTATTGACGAGGATAAAACCGTCCAATCGGCTGCCTTGATCCAGAACTGTCAGCATCAGAGCTGGCTTTCACATACTGTTTTTAGAACCGGGAGTCCTAGACACAAGGACTCTCTGTTGCCCGGTGCGGGATGGACACCCTGGGCTCTCTTCCATTGACCTCTCAGCTTCCCCTTTTCACGCCCGGCCAGATGAGCGGCTGACCGCCCGCCTTCATCCCCACCGGCTGGTATTCCCTCAATGCTCCACATGTCTGCAAGCTTTCAGCCGGCTGAAGAAAAAAAAAAAAAAAAAAAAAGTCAGTTGGCGGAGGGGGGGAAAAACCCCATGGCATAAAAGAGCAGAGAGTGATGTCAGAGTTGCCTGGACTCGTTTCAGCCGGACCCCTGGCATGAGCATGAACACTTGCACTGTGGTGTGTGGACATTCTCCAGAGCTGCTCTTAAAAACTGAACGCCTCTCTCTCTCTCTCTCTCTCTCTCTCTCTTTTTTTTTTTCCTTATATGTTTTCAGATTTTCCAGGGTTTTCTCAGAAAGCAGCAGCAATAGCTCTCCACCTATGATGGAAAATGAGACTTGAATGGGTAAACTGTGTTTTAAAAATATGAAGTAACCCCCTCCGCCCCCCCCCCCTCCTCTCCCCCAGTCAAATTAAAACATCGACCACTCACCCTGCCCCTCTACCTCTCACCGCTTTGCCAGCTGTGCAGCCCGAGACCGCTGCCAAAAGAAACACAAGCTTACGTCAACTTCCAAATAAGGAGCTGCTACTTCACTTTGACCTGAACGAGAGACACCGAGGGAGGGGGGGTGGTGGTGGTGGGGGGGTGGGGGTGTGTGTGAAAGAGGTGGAGATAGACAGGGAGAGAGAGTGTCCCCTCCTCCTCATTCATACGCATAATATACTCAGCTACCTGTTTGCAGCCCAGTGCACGTAGAGCGGAGACTCGATTACCCCTCTCTCTTCACTGTCACTCTCATTCATCCTTTCTCTCTCTCTCTCTCTCTCTCCTTCCCTTCACCTCTCTCTGCCAGTCCCCGCTCTCCCTTCTTCCAGTCATTCACACAACAGGAGGACAACACCACCTGCTACCAGGTAAAAGAAAAAACAAAGGCAACGATATCTTTTTTGTCATCTGTGGTGATTTTGTTATGTGTGTGAGGTGATGTTAGTGACGTGATGTGAGGGAGGGGTGGGGGGTGGGGGGGGTGTCTCTCGCTTCATTCATGTCTTTGTTATTGCAAAAGGCTGCTACATCAATGAACCAGTGGATGGTGGAAAAAAAAGAAAAGAAACAAGACTCATTTGTGGAATCATACACTGAGACATTTGAAATGAGCTGAATATTTTTGCTGTTTTAAACATATGCAGACAGTGCAGCTCCTGCAGTTAGGGTGTTTATGTGTGTGTGTGCGCGTTGGTGTGTGTGTCTGTGTGTGTGTGTGTGTCTTTGTGTGAATGTGTGTGAATGAAGGAGAGGGAGAGTGCACATAGTGAGTGGTTCGTGGGCTGTGTATGTTTTAAACCACACAGCTCAGACTAGGAGTGAATGAGCTCCCTGTATTGTACATCCAAACCTCCTGTGCTTGGCATGTCCTCCTGTGGACTGGGGAGTTGCTCCCAAGGCGCACACAGACACACACACACACACACACACACACACACACTTGTGCACACACACACACACACACATAGGGATGGCTGTGCATGCACTGACTCCCAGAGGGCTCTCCTCCTCTGTCCCCCAGAGAGCGCCGCTATCAGGCTGCTGATGAAGCTGCGCTCTCTGACTTGACAGCATTGCTAATGCTCAGCTGACATAGCGGTGGAAACACAACAACAGATGAGCACATTCACAGCGTTGGTTAGGTTAGATGAGTCTGCAAGATGATGGGGGAATAAGTCCAGATTAATGTTCTTTTTCATTGCGTTTTTTTATCATAAAAATTCCCACTTTTCACCTCGACATTCGGATGCTTTGCATTCCTTTGTTTCATTGTTTTAGAAATCATTTATATTCGAGGCGATGTGCTTAATTTTACACATAAAATCTGTTGTTCTGGAATACTGCAAACAAATTGTGTTTGTGTCGAGAATAACATAGCATGGTTTTTTCATGGAGACTGGTCCAGTGTTCTTTATCATCCCCACGTATGCATTTTCCTTCCTGCCCCCCCCCCCCCCAAAAGAACGGAGGAGTATTTGTGTAGTACAAATTCAAGAATCCCAAAGTATTGATTTTCTTTTGAGATGTGTACCATTCCCTCTGCAAAAAGCCATAGCTTCTAGGAGGGGAGGCACCTTCGCCTGCCTCGCTCTCTCTCTCTCTCCCTCTCTCTCTCTCTCCCTCTCTCTCTCTCTGTAGTCGGTGAGGATGCTGGAAGATAAATTTAGCCCTCCAGCTCTCCTTCCATCTGCTACCACATGGTTTAGGGCCGTTACCATAGGAACCACCGCTGGGTGCCCATTAGTGTGAGAAGAGGAAATTGACAAGATTTTTAAAAAGCCATTTATACAATATTCTCTTTCTGTGTGGTGTGTGAATGGATGCAGCTTTTCATACATTTATAAAGGAGTTGTAATTAACTTCACTTGAGCCACACTATGGATTGTAACTGTAACCGTATGCCTGACCTACATATATTTGCAGATCTATATTGTTTACACTAAATACAGTATATATTTACATTGCACACATTGTTCCTATCGCTGCCTGATGCCTGATGAGACCCAGCCAACTCTTTATAGCGTAATGTTCATAACCGACATTAGCAGGTAACGCTGAAGTTATAATTCGTTTAAGCTAATGATGGCTGCATTCCATTAAAGTGCCCCACTGCCATGAGCGTGCTGTTGTGCACTCTGACTCACTGGCACAGCTTACTGGAAGACTTAAATGGAACACAGACATTTTTTATATGTGAAAAGGAACCGACGGAAGGAGAGAGCTCTGCCTGTTTAGCATTACGCACTATTGTGACAACTGAGATGGAAAAGAAAAATCTACAATTCAGGTGTGTTATGCTAGTAGCAGCTAATGAAGCATCAAAATGCTACCCACAAAAAGCTTTATACAACTTTTTCACATATGCAGTGGAACTCCTCAACGCCTTTAAACACACTTTGATGTGTAGAATTTGAGTTTCCCCTTTAAAGGTCCCATATTTTTCTCTTCTCCTGTGTTTTTATTTGAAGTGTTGATCCATAAGAAGATATACATGTGGTTTTAAGAACCAAAAAACATCTCAGTGTAGTTTTACATTGTGGCTCTGAGCCTCCCTTCTGATTGGCTGACTGTTTTCTGAGCGATCAAACTAAAAATGTAGCAGATTTCAGGTAAAAACACTAATCCTGCAAGGTTTGGATGGTGGGTCCAGGTGGGTAGGGCTTGGTGACTGCTTCGTTGTGACATCACAAAGTTACAGGAAGTCCTGACGGCTGGTTTTAAGGCTCAGTTTCTGAATACAGGCTGTGTGCATTTCTCTGGACTGAGGCTTTGATACTTTCACAGTATTAATATAGAAGCTAGAGCTGATCTATAATCAAACTACACATCTACCTTTAGACTGTATGGGACTTTTAAGCGGACATGTAGTGATTTTTGATAAATTGTTTCTATAGTAAGACGTTGATATTCAGTTCTTACTGAATATGTAGTAATTTGCCTTAGCAGCAGCAGTCTGACTTTAACACTGAGAACATTACACCTCGATGTGTGTTTTCTAGCAAACCTTTGCAACGGTTCACCCAGTGAGAATCACAGAGGCTGAGAGCCAAGGACAGAAGGGGGGGGGGCAGGATCCATGTAGAGAGAAGGGTTGAAGGGGGAAAAAACCTGCCCGCTAGCTTCATTTGCACCATGAGAGGTGCAAATCAACAGTCTGTAGTTCGCTCTGGAGCAAGTGTGATACATGTAAATGAGCAGATGCATCGCATGAGTTTAAAATTGTCGCTTGGTTTTAGACACCACTTCCGTACTTCAAGTGCTCCATCTGAAATTTCACTCCAGTCATTGTCACCCTCGTGCACAGTGCGTCTCACAGTCTGAGCTCTTATTTTCAGCCAGTCTCTCCTGTAAAAGCTCTTAGTGCAGTTACACTACCTGTATGACCTACATTTAGCATTACTAGTCTCCCTGCAAGAGATTCAGGGCTGTGACATCTGAATGGTCTTCTGCAAACTAAGGAAATCGTATCTTCTATGTTATGCCTGCTTTTTTTTAAATAGGTTTAACATTCATCCAGCACTGGCATATATAATGTTCGCACAAGTTAAAGCAAAGATGGTTATCAACCTGTTATCAGTAATTTGGATATAATCCAGCATCTTTGCCGTCTTCCACCAGAACGTGGGTGTAGAAACCAGCTGGTCAGTGTGTGGGATGCCTTGTTTACTGTTTCAGTATGCTGGCACAAAAAAAAACAAAAAACACTGGGAGTTTTCTTCAGTATCTCTACAGAGTCACCTTGTCTATGCGCTCACAGCTAACAGCCATCTCTCGCCTACTTTTGGCTTGTCCTTCTTAAGCATCTAAAATCACAGTTAATCAGTAAAAAAATGATCCACATGCTATAAAATGAAGACGCAGGTAGAGCCACTCACATGTGCTCTAATGCTGTGTGGTATTGCACTGCAGCGCTGTCTGATGATCATCTTTTTTGAAGGAAGCACGGTGTGACATTGGATGACACAACACGTCAAATATGCAGCATTAATTAGAGCATGTTACACTGTGTTGCCACAGTCCCTCAGTTAGGAGTAATTAATTAAATTATGCAAAGAAAACTTGAAGTGAAGAAATTTCATTAGGATGTAAGAAGAAAAAGGTGTTTTTATGACAACTCATTTTAATATGAATAAGGAGGTATCACTGAAGTAATTTTCATTTACTGCTGGGAGTGATGTAACTCCCTCCTCAACCAGGAGGATCTTGTATTTCCATCTGAAAATGACAAACTCTTCATTGGACATTTTTTGTTTTTTTTTGGTCTATTTTGCAGAAAGGAAGACGTGAGTCATTTTATGGGAGTGGGTGTGATATGTAATGTGGTTCTGTCCAACAGAAAGACATTGTGGTCTGTCGCTTTGAAATAAGTAACACGCGGTTGATTAGGAGTCACTGAAGACCGTGACAATTTCAAATGATGCCGTTACTGAAATGTTCCTGTCACAGTCGTTGGACATGTTTCCTCTCTTGGGGAGAGAAGTTAAAAAGAATCATCATTTCTACTTGCTGCATGCGTATGTCTTTTTATATAAAAGACATTACATAAACCTATCTAATTTAAACGTATTCGGCAGTGACCGGGGGGGGGGAAGCGAAAGCTGAATGTTATGACACATACAGTGGATTGTGTAACACATGAAACATAAATATCTATATTTAGCAAGAGGGGGGTCAGAGGGTTATCTGTGTTTCAAAACTGAATTGTACGCACTGTTCTATATAACGAGTTGTTTGTCTTCACAGATCTTGATGTTGAGAAGAGAGAAGAATCATATATTCCACTGACCGCTTCATGATGGGATACTTTAGGTTGGCACGGCAGGGGACTTCCTCCACGGCGCAGGACATATCAGAGCTGCGTTGTTTGTTGCCGCTGTTCTACGTTTGATGGTATAATTCTGATGTCAAGCAATAAAGTTGTAGTAACTCAAGTGGACATTATGAGGCCTCACCGTCAACTAAAGTGGATATAATTTGATAGAATTCACCCACATTAAACTGATTAACCAGTTAATGATTTGGCTCAAACTCGATAGCCTGGCACAGGCAGACGCACCCCACGTGTCTACCTGAGGCTGTCTTTCCATTTTATGGAGACCTTGCATAGTCGCCTGACGACTGGGGAGCAGTCCGGAGATCAAGAACACTGTCAACTGGAGTCTCCTCAACGGGACCTGCAGCCTAAGTCTCCCTCCCAGCCCCGTCAGCAACAGCAAACCGGCTCCCCAAAGCCCCATGGCGCGCTACAGCAACCCAAACAGTCCAGAAGACAGCATCCTGAACGAAAGCGTCTCAGGCATCAGCGGCAGAGCATTGACTCAGATACGGTGCTGGAAGACAAAAATGAACCATCGAAAGCAACCACGGTTTCTAGTTTGTCACCAGGAGTCCCGCCGCCCTCGGCAGGTAGCCCGACCCAATCCAAACCAGAAACCCAAGAGGGCACCCCAAAACAGAAACGAGAGCGTAAGCCTCAGAGACCAGGAAAATATGTTTGCACTTACTGTGGCCGTGCATGTGCAAAACCTAGCGTCCTACAGAAACATATTCGCTCCCACACAGGTGAAAGACCCTACCCCTGCGCCCCATGTGGCTTCTCTTTTAAGACCAAGAGTAACCTGTACAAACACCGCAAATCGCATACCCACAGGGTGAAAGCGGGTCTGGCGCTTGGGGAGCCAAGATCTCTAGAGGAGCAAGTCACTGAGTCGGAAGACGAAACCCGACAGCTGTCATCGGCCTCTTCCCACACAGAAAGACAAAGCAGTGTAGCCTCAATCAAGAGTCATGAAACAGACAAGGCCAAAGGTAACACTGCAGGAAACGATGACTCCTACGCGGTGAAAAAGAGATTGGCCTTGCGTCTAAGTAGAGGGAAACATGCTCCCCAAGATTCATCAGATGAAAAGTCCTCATCTCTAATATTAGGCAGCAAAGGCAGTACAGAATCCGGCTATTTCTCTCGCTCTGAAAGTACTGAGCAATCACAGGACAGTCCCCCGAACACAAGTGCCAAAAGCTATGCAGAGATCATCCTCGGCAAATATGGACGTCTCGGACACCTACAGAGGATGTCCCGTCATCAAAACCAGCAGCCCTCTGGTCAGAAGGACAAAAGCATCCCATTCACAGTGCCCAAGAAGCAGGTCATTGACCATATTACCAAACTCATCACCATCAATGAGGCAGTGGTAGACACAAGTAAAATCGACAGTGTAAAACCAAGGAGGTTCTCGCTCTCTAGAAAGAATAGTTCAGAGTCTCAAAAGGGTTCCTCTACAAAGGAACCGCTAATTCATAGCCCTAAAACTGGAGATCTGAGCTATAAAAACAGTGGCTCCATCACCATGGGAGTTCCATGTGAAAAATTTCATCATCAGTCCCTAAATGTGGAGCAGCCAGCTGGCCAAACATGCACCGCCCCTCTGGTGAGAAGTCACTCAATGCCATCTGCAGCTAGTTCATTTGATACCTCCGGTGGTGGCCCCAGCAAATTCCGCCTAAGTCAGTCCTTCGATGAACGGCCACCTTCGGAAATAGCGGCGTCCCGTCGTTATGGGATGCTAAGACGGCAGCCAGCTATTGAAATCCCGCTCGGTGCCGAACTTACAAAAGAGGAACAGGATGGTTCCCATCCATTTTACCCCGACAGCGTAACCACTGTGCCTGACCACAAGCAGAGTCAACCCCAGCCATACGAGTGTGAGGCCTGTGGCACTGGATGCAAGGATTGGGAAGGTTATAAGAAACACAAGCAAAGCCTGTGCATAGCGCATCATCCCAGAAACGAGGTGGTGATTAGTCAAATGGAGTTCTCACAGTTAATTAACCATGCAGTCAAAACGGGAGCTTCAGCGGTGCGCAAGAGGAGGAAAGAGGAGAGTTTTGAATTTAATGACCCCTCTTCTCCTTCGTTACCCTCTCCTGCCCTCTTGTCAGGACAGTGTAAAGATGAAAGCAGCGTACCTTATGAGGGCACCAGAAGACCTACACTGCAAACCTGTTCAGTTATTCAACATACTAGTTCATTTGAAAAACAGGAATCTTTGTGCAACGAGAGTCAAGGCTCCGAGGCGACAAAGAACTCTCCACCTCATGACGAACATCAACTAGTGCCTCAGAAACAGCCTCAACAGCAGCCGACGAAACTAGCAACCCGGAAGCTGGTCCGTCAACACAATGTGCAAGTTCCAGAAATACTGGTGACGGAGGACTCCAACATGAGCACGGAGATCTCAGTAGATCCAACCTCCACAGCAAAACATTCAGAGAAACCTGATGAATTCCAGTGGCCTCAGAGAAGCCCCTCTCTGGCTCAGCTCCCTATTGAAAAACTGCCTCCAAAGAAGAAGCGCTTACGTCTAGCTGAGGCTGCCCAGTCCTCAGGGGAATCCAGTTTCGACTCAATATCTCTGCCCCGTAGCCCTAGTCAGGACAGTAGTGCCTCCTATGCATCCAGTCGTTCCACATCCTTTGAGGAGTCGAACAGGCCGGACATGGAGATAGCAACATCATCACCACTGAGGAGATCGAGAGCTCCCCACATGCTAACAGTGCCTGGGGTGCATCAGCACAGAGAGATGAGGCGGTCAGCATCTGAGCAGGCGCCTCATGACCCGCAACTAAGTGTCCTAATGGCCGAGACCCGCAGTAAGTCTTTTGACTACAGTTGTCTGTCACCGGAGCGCTCTGCGGTCGGCTGGAGGGAAAGAAGAAAATGTCTCCTTATGAGACACACTGCTATCAGAGATCCAGATGAGGAGGAGGAAGACCAGTGTGCCATATCAAGTCGCAGTCCTGAACACGTCGCAACTAGCACATCCTCTCAAGTAACCCCAACCTCTGTGTGCTGCACTAGGTCCCCATCTTCTCCTTTATCAGGTGACACAGTCTTGCGTAATCCAGTTAGATCGCAATGCAAAGAGATCTTCTCTCAGTGGAAACTTAGTCAAAATATTCAGTTAACTGGCAGCACAGAACTCTCTCGTACTCATGGTCCATCCGTAGATCCTGTAAAAGACGAGGCCTTGCGCATCCATACAGGACAGCCCCCTCCTCAAGCACCACAGCCCTATCCTTCACATGGACCATCAGGGGCAGCCAGGGCTCGCTACCTCCCCATGTCCACAGGGTTGAAGCTGGAGATTCCCCTACAACATGATGATTATTCAGACATTCGAGTAAGTCACTCCCACATCCAACAGTCCGTCCCTCACATCACGTCCAGTCTGGAGTTACTGCGGCCGGTCACATCTCCTTCAGTGGCGGTGCGTCTCCAAACGGACACCCTCACCCCAGCATGTGCCATATACACCATGATGTCTCAGGCCACCTCCCCTAGACCCCAGGAGGCAGTCGATGCTGTTTCACACAACGTAGGTGTTCTGACATCTGAATACAGAAACCACAGGAGTCCAGACTTTGAGTTGTGGTCTGATGATGGCATGAGGTTATCGGGCTCAGGGGGCAACAAGCGCATGCTTTCCCCTTCAAACAGTATAGAGATCCCCCCTGAGTCACAACAGCAGCAGAAACGAGTCAAAGAAGAAGAAGAGAGGGAGGTGGGATGTGTTGACAAGGTGTCAGTGGACCCATGCAATCAGGAACTGAAACGGGAGAATCAGTCGTGTCTACCGGGTGTTTGTTCTCCCGTCACACATGTTGGACCTTCATTCCCCAGTCTGCTGTCCAGCACCTGTAACAGCTGGTGCTATTTGAACTACATTAAACCAAACCCTTCAGCTCTGGATGAACAGAAACCCTCGGTGTATTCATCGTGGTCCACTAGCAGCTATGACCCCAACCCACCTGGCCTCTCCAGCAAGACGGCTCTCTCTCTGCTGCACTGTAAGCAGAGGCTCAGTCCCTCCATCTACACTCTATCCCCCATGTCAGTCAGGACAACTGAGTCAATGGAGCAAGACGACAACAAAAGAGCATGCTCCACTGAGGTAATTACAGCACTAACTAGTGATTACGATTTTCTTTTGATCTATATTGTAATGTATTATTAAAAACATATAGAGAAACAGTGAAGACATGACTACCAACACTGTTAAGTGAACCTGTAGCCCCAAAATTCAACTTGAATAGAGTCGGAGGTGTCCCAGGCATTGTATACAGTCTTGGTAGGTTAGCATAGCCTGTTAGCTTTTTGCTCTGATGAACTAAATATAAAGACTTGGAGAAATGGTGGATTGGTATGGTAAGATTGTGTCTCTGCAATCTCCAAAAAAGACAAATATTTACTTTGACAGAACTAAATTTGTTGACAAGGTGATTATAAAAACAGTCAATCGTGACACGCAAAGGGAAAATAAAATATGTGCTTCAACAAATGGTATAAAACACAATGTTCAATGAGAATTCCCAATTTTTGTCTCCTCTCGGGCATGCTGGAGCAGGATTGGTGAATTTGCCCATGTCTCTTTCGAGTGTAGGTCTACAACAGCCAGTCGTACTGCAGAGATCACGAGGGAGCGAGGAAGGGACAGACGTCGTCAGAGGACAACGGATCAAACAGAGAAGAGGGGAAGGAGGAAGAGAAGAAGGAGGCGGAGGAGGAGGAGGAAGTCCAGCCATGCTCCAGAAATGAACAACCTCCTGAAGTTTGGATCTCTGAGTCGGGGTGAGTCGGTTTACATGTGACGTATCGTCTAATATTTATATTGATGAACCTCGTTACTTACAGCGCTGAGGGGATTGCGTCACCTAGTGTGGCGTGTTTTGGAAACTGTTTGTCTGTCCGACATGTTGGGAGAGGCCAGGGGTCGGCTGTCTGCACCAGCAGAGCCCGTCTGTCGAGGGGCTGAAGCCAGGAAACTACCCAGCTTCCTCCGCTCCTGCAGAGATTCATTTATACAACCCCGTCACAGCCATTCAGATGGAGCGACAGCATGTCTCATTCTCTCACACTGACACCGGTGGAATGAGTAGAACATCTACATATGCACCTGTACATGTAGCATTAGTCATAAAAGGCAGCCTGCCATGTGGAATAGGGTCGGGCGGAAAACACTGGGGTCAGTCTCCTGATTGGATTAACCGATGATGTCGTTCAGTCTATAAAACAGCAGGAAGCGGTGAAAACTTTCCCTCAAAATTTCATCAAATGTCTTGTTTTGTCAGACCAACAGTTCAAAATCCAAGACAAGGATGAGCAGAAAATGCTCACATTTAATTGATTTCTGTGACTCAGATTAGATCACTCACTTTATTTTGATGGTCTTTTTGGAGCTGTGGAACTGTACTGGGTCATACTGAGAGGTGTTCCTAATATTTTGTCCACCCTTTTTATGTGATTTGAGGTCGAGAAAATATTAGTAAACACCTCTCAGCCATGTGAGTGTAGACTAATTTAATCACTGTGTGTCACAGGAACCATTTACCTGAACTGGAGAATCAGCATATAGATCCGGTGCAGGTTCTGTAGCTGCAGCTTGCACGCTTTGACTGAGCTCATGATGCGTCGCCCCGGCCCAAACCTATTGTCTTTCTTTGTTTCTCTTTTTATGTTTCTCAAGAACCGCTTGTCCAAAAGTCAACACTGCACTTCCTTCTGTCTCTCAGCGCTCCGCACGCAAAGTTTAATGTCGGAAATGAGTCGCTGAAGCCATTACGAAGTTCACAATAATGTGACTCATATTTTACTGACACTCTAAAATGCTGTGTGAAAACATGCAAGGTTTGAATTTGCTTGGACAGCTCTGTTTTTTATGTGTCTTAGCTGAAGCGCGCACACACACAAACACACACACACACACACACACACACACACACGTCTTGTCAAATTAATTTGGAGTGAGGTTAAAGCAGACACACTCAGGACTTTTGATAACCATCAGAAATAAACACTGCAGCAAAGCGGTGCAGGAGAGGGGGAGGTTGGGGGTGCAGAGAGGTGCCATCTGTGTGTCTCTTTTCTGGTTTGGGAGTGTGTCTGTGAACAAATCCCTGTTGTGACTCATGTTGACGCTCATCACAACCTTCCCTAAAAGAGTGAGTCATCCTCACGCCTGCTCGCTTTCTCCTTCTCCGTCTGTTCGCTCTGTCTGAACCGCGAAAAGACAAAACGCGGCCGTCGAACACTGACATTTTTTTTATCACAGGCATGGGGGAAGACGAGGGTATGTTCGTTCAGTCAATGGGTCCTGCAAGAAAAAGCCTGTGAATATAGCTGCTTTTACAGTGTAGGAGTGTTTGTGTCCAGGCAGAAGTGTTTCTCCCTCTCTAAACTGAAACTTCTGTTTCTCTAAACTGAACGTTTTTCTGCGACCGTAAAAAGCCACCGTTTATGATACCTGCAGAGTTTATCCAGCCGTGAAGCCCGTAGTGAAAATAGAAGAAAAAACAGCAGATTATAATCAGAACGATTGTTTGTCGTAGGAATGTGTTTTCATTTTCTGTGTTTTTTCATGCTTATTTGGGGCAGCAGCTGGTCTGGGCCAGGGTTTCCCTCCCTCTTGGAGCTGTTTTTATTGGCTGGCTGCAGCAAACCCCCCCCGGACCTTGGGCCACATCGTAGGCTCCCCCTTGTTTGGACTCAGTGGTGGCGCGAGAAGCTGTGATGGGGGTTATAAGGCAGTGGGAGGAGGTGGGGGGGGGGGTCTGGTTTTGGCTTATGAAAGCAGCTCTGTTGAAGCTGAAGTGGGTGCCTCGCTGAGAGACCCTCAGTGTACATGCAGGGTTGGACCCCAGACCCGGCTGCCACAGTGTGAGCTCACTGTGTAGTAAAGGCCAAACAGATAGCGTACTTACACTGGATAAATACAGGCACTAAAAAGCTGCTTACAGGTGCTAAAGTGCCTGCTGCCTGCCTGTCAGCTCCAGTTACACTCATATTGATTGCCACTATCATCCAGAGAGGAGCAGCATCAATAGACCACTGACAGGGAAACGCTCTGAGGACCAAACTGAGCCCTCTCGCTCTCTTCACACCCACAGATCAAATGAGAAGTATGGCGTCCTGCATGGCGGAGGTGGAGGGAAGTGCCAACGTGAGGATTGTGGATTCCACCTCAAGAGCACCAGTGTGCTGCAGAAGTGCACCGGCCGCTCCACAGGGTCGTCTCCGTGTAACTGCAGTCAGTGTAACGTTGCTTTCAAAGCCAAAGGTAAAGGTCGACAATGAAACGTACTAAAACAGGTTCGTGATGCTTCTGTTCTGTCAGTTTTCTCACTTTCTCTTTTGTATTTACAGGGAGCCTCGCCGAGCACCTGAGGTCTGAGCCCCGCGGAAAAGAAACCTGTTGTTACCCAGACGACACAGATGAAGGTACACGATGTTGTTTATCTCTTTTTAATGCTTAAAACAGTCTAAGTCCAGCTGACCTCCACCGCCGTAGATTTGTCGTTTCACTTCCTGTCTACACCAGAAGTGTTAGTACGGTGGCCCTGAGAGGTCAACACGCTGCGACTTAACAAAACACATTTAAATTGACAAAACACAAACAAATGCAGAAAACATCTTGATCAATTTGATAAACACACGTGCTGCAAAATACTAACAACGCAACGGAGGTGTTTCCATGGAAACGCTTCTGTTGTCGTCTGTGCTACTTTGCAGTGCATTTTCGGTATTGTGCTTTGTGTTGTGAGTATTTTCCAGCACATGTTTTCTCAAATTGATGAAGATGTCTTCTGAATTTGTGTGTGTGTGTGTTTACTTAAATTGCAGTGAGTTGAACTCTCAGAGCCGCCATAGGATTACGTTTGCTGACTGTGACGACCGCGTGCCCACGTTTTATCAAATAGTCGAGCAGGTTCGCAGTATAACAATGTGAAGGACAGAGCTGGAAGAACATACGTTAACATTGTGCCTCGGTGTCCTTGAAGGCGTAGCTGTCAATCAAACACGCACACTGGCACAGCCACTCGAGGCTAACGGAGCATGTCTGATGTATCACCTTCCTCTTTGTGATGAAAAATATTAACACTACATTTAGAATAAATTTTTCTGCAGATTTTTGTTCTGTTGGACGGTTAGAAAATGTTTCTCATTGCCTTCAACACAGTAGAGGGAGTACATTCAATTATTGGCTTTATTAAATTGATTGGTTGGAAGATGATCGGTGACCTATGGGTCACATTTAAACCCTCTGCTTTGAACCTGAGAATTCTGATGAATTCTCTTGTTTGAAAACTGATTCTGTCAACTTACACGATTTGTGTCGCTCTGTTTGAACTTCACCACTTGACGTTTGTTTGAAGAAAAAGTGTAAATATCAGTTGGCGGCGTATCAAGATCTTGGGCGTACAAGTTATGAGATAGAAGATATATATGTGAGAACATGGGAGAGGCTCTCATACGTTACACCCAGGGAAAGAATGTACTCAGCTGGGAGGAACTGGCCACAGCGCAGCTCAATAATGTCTGTGCAGTTTGATTTTATTCCCTGGACATTTGTGCACATTGGTGCAGTGAGGAAATGTAAGATTTTAATTTAAAACATTTTTTATTTCAAGCGTTTCCTTCAGAATTTTAAGCTCAACAGGGTAGAAAAAAGCAGAAATTAGGGAAATAGCCCACTACACTTGATATTGAATAGTTTTAAAGGTCCCATATAGTATAAAGGCAGATGTACATGTGTAGTTTGATTATAGATCAGGTCCAGGTTCTATATTAATACAGTGAAAGTATCAAAGCCTCAGTCCACAGAGAAATGCACACAGCCTGTATTCAGAAACTGAGCCGTCAGGACTTCCTGTAACTTTGTGATGTCACAGCAAGCCCAAGCCCCGCCCACCTGGACCCACCATCCAAACCTTGCAGGATTTGGTTTCTCTGGAGTGTTTTTACCTGAAATCTGCTTTATTTTTATTGGATCTCTCAGAAAATCTCTCAGCCAATCAGAAGAGAGGCTCAGAGCCTCTTCTTTTCTGATTGGCTCACCAACCTGTTGTTACTAGGACTCCACAGAGAAGCCTGAGAGAGGAGATGTATATTTATAGATCAACACTTCAGATAAAACACAGGAGAAGAAGAAAATATGGAGCTTTAAGTAAAGAACGAAGTTGGTTGGTGGAGTAAGAAAAAGAGAAAATGTGTTGAACAGTGGATTTTTTTCTGTCCTAGGAGTCTGTGAGGACCAATCAGTTCACCCTGACAAGCAATGCCAGTCCTCTGATCTGGGAGGCGGTGGACACGATGGGGACGACGGTGCAAAGGACAAGGATGGTAGATGTGAAGACAGCTGGTCCAAGGTGGCCGAAAGCTCCCTCTCCTCCGACAGTGAGAAACCTTGTTCGGGAAGTTCGCCGATGGAGCCTGAACCCAGCCGACCACTCGCACTCGACCCCAAGGATTCTACCCAGAAGACCTCGGCCAGGACCAGGAGGGCCCTGTTTGCCCGCAGGCGCCTCGACGCTTCAGCCTCCGTATCTTCCAGAGGCTCCCATTCTCCCACTGCTCGGTCCCTGACTCCGCGGAGGGAGCCGTCTCCCCCGTGTAGCCCATCGCCCGGGCCTCAGCGGCCCCCTGCTCCTCCTCCCTCCCTCTCCCCGTCCAGTTGTCATGTCTCCACCTCCCCACTGAGACCAGTCTCCCCCGTTAGAGGTCTTTCTCCCATAATAGTCCAGCCCCACGGATCGGAGTCCTCTGGGCCTCCGGGTTCCCTGGCAGACAGCTCTGCTCAGTGTCAAACCTGTCTTCACCCGCGGGACCGAGCGTCTGCAGCGAGACTGGTGAGTCACTTCAGCTCGTGCTTCAAAAAACACGCTGACATAACATCTGTTTACAGCATGTTGATGGATTGATAATCATTTTTTTGTTTGTTTGCTTGTGTTATAGTCCGGATTCTGCCGTGTTTATGTCGTTTGTTTATAATTAACACTGGTCAAAACGTGGCTTTTGTTCAAACCACCGTCTTCACTAACCTGTGACTTGATCCATTTCTGTTAGTTTAGCCTACAGTTTTAAATAAATCAGCTTTTGGCTCACAAAGCTAATCTTGTGTGGCTCAGTTAAATCCCAGTAAGTCAACATCTAGAGCAAATATAGATAGGCTGGTACATATGAGGTTATTTAAAAGTCGCACATTTATTGGAAAAGGAAGGAAAGGCAACTCTTCTTGTTTTATATCACTCAAACCGAGCCTGCAGCTCCCGGCCTTAAAATAATGCAGGAGAGCTCCCAAATAGACACAACATGTTTTCCCTGGGCAGCCGCTGATAAAACGAGACGAGAGGCCGATCGTTAAATACCAAAGATTGGAACCACATGTCGACGACGAAAACAACATGGGCGAATATCTCAGTTCAGGCTAATAAAATAAAATAAAAAAAACATGTCTACTCCAAACTTGTGGTTATGTTATGGTGTAACCTCACCACTTCCTCTTCACACTAATATAGGTCCCATAGGAGCAGATTCCAATTCACAGTTTCTGGTTTTCACATCTGACCAAGACCTTTCTGTTCACGGGAGTTTGACTTTCTTCTTGTCCTCTCGCTCTCGTAGATTTTCTTACTGCACATATTATTTTTTTTACTAATTTTATTATTTGACTATGTTTCAATATTATTTTATAAATTATGATAATACTGTAATTTAAGCTGCAAAATGTCTCACTCATTATGTAAAATAATATCACCTGATTTATCAAGATTGTCAGGCACTAATTAATTCATTTAAACTATTAAAGACATGTTGTAATTGTTACTTTTAAAGTGACACTATATAACTTTTAAAAGAGGAAATAATCAAAATTTAAACTTACATTCATAAGCACTAAAACACGTCATGTTAATTAAATTTAGTTCCCTCTGATATTTCGCTGCTACAGCTTAACGCGGTCCGGTGTGACCGGTAGCTAACGGCGGCTAACGTTAGCTAACGCTCACCAGATACAGTTACACTGTGATTTAACATGTCGCAGAGAAACGCTGTTTTCTATTGATTTTTATGTGAAACTGAGACAAAGACAATCTGTAAACTAACACTTATTCATTCAGTGTACGTCACTTAAAGTAGCTTGATGCAGGTACGTGTCTATAGAGGCACCTGGCACGATTAAATAGGACTTCCTCAACTGTTTCCATGGCTGCGATTTAAAGGTCCCATGTGTTTTTTGAGGGGTTATTAACAGTGCTGACACCGGTCGTTCGTAGACGAGACAAGACACATAACATAATGTAACAGCTGGTATTCACAGTCAGACTTGTTTGGACATTAATACATTAAATCATCAACAGAGGATGCTCATATTGCAGGTGGTGCCGTTTCTTCTCAAGTTGGTTGTTGTGGAGGAAAGTCTAGTGGAGTTTGTGTCTTAAGTGGATTCTCTGGAAGTCCACAGGAAGTGCACTTAAGGCTGCATGTGAAACTTGATGAATTTTGTATTCTGCCGTCAGAGACTTCCCGGGAATGTGCTCATTACTTCAATAAATCTGCACGTGTGGGAAAATCCGGACTTTTGTTTGCAACCGCAGAACCTCACCGGGAGACGTGTTTGTTGTTTCCTGTCTGTGGTCACATTCCTCCCGCGCTCAGGCAGGTAGCGTTATAATGATGTCTTTAAAATATAACGTAACAACAACTCTCGCTGGTTGTTTCACCTCGGACCACAGGGCTGGGTGTTGCACCTGTCACCGCTCATTTCTCCCGAATCGACTCAGTTCCCATTCAACAGGGTCCCGAATCGATTTGATGTGATTTAATATCGATTCAGGGAAAGATATTTCAGGTGCAATACCAGTTTTGCTTCGATGTGAATGAGATGCTCAGTGGATTAATGCTGCAGTGTGTACCAACAGGATTCTTCTTGCACATCTTGCACATAGCTTTACTTTTGTCCGGCTCTTCACGTCTTAGTTTTGAAATCTGAAATACAACCACACATCTGCGTTTAGACCGGAGCGTTCAGTGGAGCCACGTCTGCCATGGTTTTGTCTCTCACGTGACCAGATCTCGTTACAGCTTCACACATCAACAGGAAAAGACTGTAAAAGGCAAAAATTAAAAGGTTTTTTTTAACGCAGCCTTAGTAACCACACACAACAGTGATGTCACATGGTCCTGGAGTTACACCTGTACATCACTGCAGCGAGGTGAGACATTAAAATTCAGAAGTAGTCTGTAGTCACTACTAATGGCCAGAGTGGCCACTATTTAGCAAAGGTTACACAGTCTAAGGGAATTTAGTATCTCTCATCAATTTTGACACTCCAACATGATAAAAGTTCTTTATGTAATACCCATTATCTGCTTCTGTTGTGTAACATTGAGGCTTTTTAACCTCCAGAGATAAAAATATCTTCCACAGCTGGTCAGTAACTCATCGCAGCTCTCAGGAGCTCGGCTTTTAGCACCGAGGCGGAGTAATCGTTGAGTCGCTGTTATTGATGCGCAACACTTTAACTCAGATCCGCCTCACTGGCATTGTGTCACTACTGCGTCCTGTGTAAGCTGCCGGTGTCGTGACCTAATTTCCATTCAACTTTCATTTCATCTTGTTTCGTTGCAGTCTGTGGACGAGGTCGGTCTGACCCACATCACCCCACATCCCACGCGGCTTCGGGGAGCCCACAACCTCCTGAGTCACCTCCCTCTGCACTCCCAGCAGCCGAGCAGGGCCCCGAGCCTCCTGATTCCCATCGGGGGGATTCACATGATTCAGCCCAGGTCCCCCCTCCCGCTTTACAGGCTGGTGAGCAGCCCCGCAGCAGCCACAGTTAACCCCACAGGTACAGGGACATCCTGGAGGCCGGGGGGCTCTTTGAAGGGGAGGTTTCCTCAACTGCCGCGACAAGATACTCTCAAAGAGACGTCGCCCAGCAGCCGAGGCAGCCCGGCGCACCCCGAGGCGTTAGGGGAAATGTCCGGGAGCAGCCGCCCGGACGCTCTGTTAAACAGAAAGAGTCAGGGATGTTTCAGCGTCCAGCGAGCGCCCAGCCCCAGGACAGAGACGAGGCACCCGGAGGTGAGCACAGACGCACATGTTACAGGGAGGTGTGTTTACCACGAGAGCGCCCAAGGCCAAAACGAGACTCCTTCCTCCCAGACATAACTCTGATAGGAGGGAGAGTCTGAAGGGACAGTGCAAAAGACTGAGGACGGGAGTCTGCGTGTGAAAATCCTGCACCGCACTCCGGTTCACAGTCCGAGGACAAAAAAGGCAAGAGCACTTGAGCACCGCTTTTGAATGACGCTATTATGTAATTATATGAATAAAATATATATAGACACTATGTTAGATATGCAGTATGTTTTGTAAATCTTTTTTTACCTTCTTGTTTGATGTCATTGGTGTTAATTTATTTATGTGCTATTATGCAAATTCTGTACTATATGCAAAAGCAGCTGGAATGAAAATAGACAAAGTTTTAATCAGTTTCCCTATTAACCCTTTGACAGCTCTAATATACTATTGCTGTGTTATTGTACTGTATTACCAAAATGGATATAGAAAGGTACTACAAATATTTATTCACCCCGACCAGTATTTTGAAGTGCAATTTTACGTCAAGATTGTGGTTTGAATTGTCATTCTTAAAGGCTGTGATTATTCTTATTATTGTTTGTCAGTTTTTGTTTGTTTTGGGGTTTTTTGTTTTTTTTTTGTTTTGTTTTTTTTTGTTGTTGTTCTTGTTGTTGTTGTCGTCTTTGTGTTTTGAAGAAGCAGGGTTACGATCACCTCCTTTTCTAAGATCATTAAGAAAAGAAGTTTGTGGGATCGAGACGTTCGGAGTGCACTGACAAATGATTTGATATCCAGAGGAAAACCTGTTTCGCGTACATGGTAGCTACGGTACAGTTTTTTTCATAAACAGATACATGTATTTTTGTGTTGTTGCTTTTATAAATGATACAATCACACTGTCATTTTCATGTTTACCATTAAACTTCTCATTTTTACAGATTTATATTAAAACTGTGGTGCGGTGTGTGTGGTTTTTTATTTGAGTCGGTTACAATGACTGGTAAGTTTCCAACATGTCAGGACGTGAATGAAAGTCTGTGGATGGAGAAAACTATCAGGAATGCAAATATATATGATTTATAGTGAAAGGGTCAGGTCAACCAAATTACACCAATTACTCACCTGTTACAGTTTCTAGTCATGGAGGGAGTTTTGGTCTTATTTGCAAATATTCTGCGAGACTCAAAGTGATAATTCAGGTAATTGTGTGAGGTAATTATCTGTAGTCAGTAGATTTAGAGAAGCAGCAGGAGGAAGCTTGAGTGATCAGCTGCTGTGTCATCCACAAAAATGTGCTTCAACTTTAGCCACCGACATTAAAAAAGCTAATATCAGTTTAAGTGTACGTTTTATTTTGAAAATTTTCACCACTTTATCTTGCCGTCAACCGGAGATGAACTCAAAATGGCTGATGGATGTTCAGGGTTCGTGTCCTGCGTGTGATCTTTCTTTGCATAAGAAGCGCTGAAAATGAATTAAGATGCGATATACCATCAAACAACTGTACGTATCAAACATCCTCCTGGTCCGCTGATTAATTTTATAACAAGAAAGTAACATTATTAGCTTTATTAGCTGTTTTAGAAACTAAAACTTGGGTTGTGCTACTTCCATACAGCAGCTTTACCGTCTGTAACTTCAGGCTGGCTGTGAACCTTTTGTATTTTTAATAAACTGACTTTAGGGTGTCTGTCGCCTTCATTTTATTAATCTGATATTTAAGGAGACAGTGTCAGGTGGAAATGTTTATTGTGTATTTAAAATCCAGTGCACATAAGACTGAAAAATATCTGACCTTAGATTTTATTCATCCAATAAATGCAACACTCCCAGTATTATTTTCACAAATTTCTGTTGCTGCTCTTTATACTCTAGTGTTGTTCTTAGTGTTTGTAACCTTTACATAACTAAATAATTACTTTTAAATTAATGAATTTCCCAAATGGAATCAATAATTTCATTGTGGTGTTCTGGCTTTGCTCCTGTTGTTGTTGTTGTTGTTGTTGTTGTTGTTGTTGCATATTACTGGATGTTTGAACCTGCATCTTTCATGTGCACAAGCTCATAGTTAAAATGCTAAAGAACTTGCAGAAACAGTCCTCATGAAAACTTTTCATTGCGTGTCCTGTGGATTATCGGGACTGTGATGCTGCTGATGTCGGACTGGGACGTGCTGCTGTAATTAAGTTTTTGCTCGGCTGCTCTGCCGACCCTTTAACGAGCTCACACATGCAACACCTCTGTTACATCACACATACATATTCAGCAAATTATAACAGCTCCCTTTTCAGTGCATGTCCACTGCAACAGCGGGGTTATGACAAGTCTTTTTTCTTATGATACTGTGTTTTCTTTCATAATGTCTTGACAGTTTTCATTTTGCTTTTCTTTAAAATTCAACACCAGTTAGAGTGAATACTGTAGAAAAGGCTAATCTTGTTTCCTGGTGTTGATGAATGTGGCACCACCCTGTGGCTGTGGTAAGGTCATACCTAATGTTGAAAAATTAACAGATTATAACAATCTCTTATTACTTACAACCCATTTCATGCGCTGCTTCGATGTTGTATTTTCTATTGTTTTTGTACACGTGGTAACAGACATCTGATCTTCCTGTTGTCCTCTGTGCTGTCACCAAGGCGGCTCGTCTTTGTTCCCCCAGCGCTGAAGATGACCCGTGTCACCACTGGGTGGCAGGAGAAAGCAACTTAACGGGTTCTTGCTGCCAGAGGACTGAAGATGATGACATCACACCCCGATGATACAGAAACCTTCTCCTGCACTAAATTATCCAAGAGATAACACACATGCAGCTGGAATAATCAGAGGGAGTGTAGGAAGCAGGGAGGGAGTTATTACAGTTTTATTTTGAAAGTGCACAGTAATAGAAACCACAGACAACAAAGGTGTGGGGAAAGGACAGATTGTGTTTTATATCCAGCAGTGTGATTCAGCTGTTGCTTTTCCTTTTTGACAATATGATTAAAACAAACATTGACCAGATATTATGATGTGTTTCCGAAGGAGAGGCGCTATGATGAAGTTCCTTGGAAGAAAAAAAAAAAAAAAGGCGTGGGAATTCATAATGGGAAACATTTCTTCCTCTGGATGCAAAATGAAATGAACAGTGAGCAGAGGATTTCTGTCACTGATGGAAACGCAACAGAACAGAGTGACCCAGGAGTCACCACAGCACCTGATAACAATGAGCAAATATCCTTGACTTTTATTTCACGTCAGCAAAACAAGAAATGACCAGAATGTGCAAACACTTCAGATGCACTTGTATTTGGCCTTGTCGTTGTCATATTATAATTTATGACAACAAACTGTAAGTGTACAGGCTGTAACTTTATAAGATCCTTAACATTCATCATAACTATTGTTATTTTTAATCTCAGGTTCTGCTGCGATTGTACCACGTTTACCGTATTGCATCATATTTTCTGCCAAAATGTCTTTGAAATAGGACAACACCAAATAATATAACTAAATGATAAGTCATTTTCGTTTTCTCCAACATGTTCCATTCGCAATGATTGCAATGAGTCAGCTGAAGTTCAAGGGCGCATTAAAGCTCTTACTAAACAGCTGTTTACTTATCAGCCTTGGAGAGAGCCTCAGCCGTTGCTTTAACAGTACAAGAGGTTATAATATGTCCTTTAATATGTATGTATGTAAATAATATATCTGCTCCAGTGACTCGGTATCGGAAAGTGAGGAGACGGACAGACCTGGCCGGAGCTAGCTGGTTAGCATGCTAACCTCAGCAGATGAAAAGTAGTGATATAAATAAAAGCAAAACAAGAGCGTTGCTTTACACCTCTGGAGACAGCTCTTGAGTAGAAGAATGAAGTTTGATGCGGAAGTTTCTCCTAGCCTAAATAGCTGTTAATGCTAACGTTAGCTGTGTAGAAATAGAAAAACTTATACCTAAACTTAAACCTCTGCACCTGCAGAACTTTTGACCGTACCACATGGCCTTCCTCAGTGAGCTCTCACCATGTGACCTACAATAAGTACAGACCTTCAGTCATAATGACACATGACTTAGAGCTTCCATCATCTACTGTATGTCCTTATATGTATGTACCTGCAGGTGACTGGTGGTTGCAGACAGGTGAAGCAGAAACCCACATTACACACACCCTCACCACCTCACACTGAAACTGTGTCAGTGTCGCTGGTTGTGTAGTTTCCGTCTGTGTACAGTGTCTGACATGCTGACAGTGATGCTGCTATCAAAACCTCCATCTACTCTCAAAGGCGTTTGGCCCACATCGTTCCAGAAACTCACATCAGGACTCGTCTCTCTCTCTCTCTCTCTCTCTCGCACGACTGTGAGTCACTGTTCAATGCTCTTCTCTTACCTCAGACTCCACTGACCGTTGCCAAGGCTAGCTTCCTGTCTCCGATGAATATTTTGTCCCCAAAAGGAAATAGAAAGAAAAAAGGATGGTTTCTGTCTGATGTGGTGTCACATTACTAACAGTGGTAATGAGTCATGTTGGTCTCACATAGAAAGTGTGTTGAAGCTAACTGACAGTTAGTCAGGAAGACACCAAACCATTTCCTCCTCACGCTTCATTCACACAATGTCGGCGCAGAATGGAAAGAAGAAGAAAACCCAGCTACCTTCTAGAAACAACGTCAGAAACAGCCGAAATTAGCTGTTTTATGTATTTTGAGGGATTTATTAAGAAGAAAAAGCAGCTACAGCTCATCAGAAATTCACTGAATTGACTGTAACAAGTCACCTGTCGCTACACTGACCAATCAGAGGCTAGAAGGACTTAGCTTGAGGTAAACAGGAGGAAAACAACACAGGTGCATTTAGCAGCTTATTACAACAAAGGTGCAGGTGGAAATAGTTAAACTTGTAAATAATAATTGTTTAAACATAAACATAAATATATAAATAATTAACTTTGGAAATATAAATGTGTAAATATATATAAACACTGCACATTTATTTTTAGTAAACTAACTAAAATATGTAATATGAATTAACATCTAAACTTCTTAGAGCACCACCTGTTTTTAAACCTAGTTTGCCACTATTTGCATATGTAAATGTAATAAGCTCATAACAGAAGAACTGCAAGGCCAAAATACATTTATGAGAACTCATTTGAAAGGTAACATATTTGAAAATGTGCTTTCTGAAATTATTTTGCATGTGACTACAACCCAACCTAATCTACATCAGCTCAAAAATGACATAACTACCAATAGGATATACTTTAAAGTATCTTTCACTGTAAAACTTACTTGCATAATTCTCAGATAATACTATATAATACTGTGCCTTTTTTACACCACAAGATGTACTTAGCTAATGATACGCTAACTGTTAGCCCTGAAAGTAATGCTGGATGCAGTTGCTACTGAAGATAGTACGCTAGTTAGCTGGACATGCTACGCGGCTAACATCAGAGCAGATACACTTCTCCAGTCTGCCCTGAGCGCAGGGACCAGTTTCTGTGTTATTGTGTCACATATGTTCGACCTCATTTGGGAGGAATTTCAGATGATTCTACAATCATGGCTCCGCTATTTGTTTGTCATCTCACATTCCTCTGTCGCCCTCTGCAGCAGCCGGAAGTGGGATATAGATAAGGGCACATTTTTTAACACTGCAACTGCCTTGTCTGGAGAAAACAGCAGGGGAAAGGGACAGGGGGAAGGGGAAATGAGGGGGTGGGGGGACGGCGGGTGGGGTGGGGGGTACCTTTAGATTGAGCCCATTCCTCCAGTCTGCCCCATGAACAAATATTTGCTCTAGATGAGTTTTTTTTTTCCTTCACTGTAACAAATTGTTGGTGGGATGCCAGTCTTTCCTCATTGTCACATCGTTTTGGCATTTCCGCTTCACCCCTGTAAACTGTGACTACACACAAACACACACAAACACACACAAACATGTGCGTTTCAGCAGTGTTTTTTCCTGTTTCTGTTGATGTCTCCTTTTATCTGCTGCAGCTCTGATGTAAAAGTCTTCGACATTTGTAAGATTTTCCGCACCTAAACCATTGTATTCCTTCCTGTTTTCAACTGTGGCTTCTTGGTGCGGCCTCTACTTGAGTCGGACTTGAAACCATTTATGGTATTTTGAATACATGAAAAATGACCCATTGAAATTAAACTGAAACTTTGTCTTTGACTCCCACAGGCAATGCAGTAGTTACCTGAATTTTCCTGCATGAAATTAATTTAATTTTAATTTTTTTAATTACCCTGCGAACAATTACTTTCACAATTTTAAAATATTGAAATTCTAGTAATGTTTAATAAATAAATGCTTGCTATCACTGGGAATATGACTTGAATTGTGCATGTATTATTATTTTTATTTTATTTATTCATTTTGCAACAGTTGCATAAAACGATTACGTAAGAAAGTGATGTTGCAGATGAGTGATGTTTAAATATAAAGGTTACTAAAATTCAATGTTAGATACCTGTAACAATAACTAATACTAACATCGAGAATGATAACAGTAAGAATATATTAATGTATTAAGGTTAAAATTTTGAAATGAGAAAGAGAAATGCGGGTAATGTGGTAAATCCCGTCCATGCAATGTGTGTCATTTGGCATATGAAATGCAAGTAGAAAATTTTTGTAAACAAGTGTCTTTTCGTCTCATGACTGGCTCCCCTGATAAGAAGCCTTTAACGTCAGTGTAATAGAAGCTTGTCAGCTGATGCTGAATTGTGCGAATATTTAAATAACATGTGGATGTGAGATTTGTGCTTTACTTTGTCCGAGTTTCATAAGTCTCATTCCGACTGCATCTTAATCCATACATTCTTCACTGTTATCCTGTTATCAGCTGCACACTCTGTATTGGGTTCTTATGCTGCCTGTGTATTTGCATTATATAATCCATTCTGTAGTTATAGAGGAGGGTGTTTGCAAGACACACTGTGACTGTTAGGACCCTGTGGGCTGTGGTCAAATCCATGTTGTCTGTTTTTGTCACTGGAAAGAGATAGAGTGTGTGTGTGTGTGTGTGTGTGTGTGTGTGTGTGTGTGTGTGTGTGTGTGTGTGTGTGTGTGTGCGGGCAGCTGTATATCTCTTGCGGAAGGTTAAAGCATGTTACACACTGAGATTGCCGTGACCTCACCTTTTCGAAGGGAGGATGGTGGGGTGAGGGTGGGGGTGGGGGGGTGGGGGGGGGGTGCTGACAGCCCTCCTTGACTTCATCATCCTCATATCAAATGGGTGGCACATGCAAACACTCTGTCTGTTCCTATGATGTCTTCTTCTGCCGCCTCCGACCTCGTGTCCAACGCCTCTGGAAAAAAGGAAAGATGCCATGGCCTCATAAAACCTGCTGTCGCTTCTGAGCGGTTGATATCTTGTTGTTTTAAGTCGTATTGCACTTTAACTCCTCAACGTGTCTCCATGAGTTCTGAACATTTGTTAACAGTTTTAAACCTGCCTGATATTTTGACTCGTCATAGCAGCAGCAGTTCAAGCGAATCAAAACATTTAGTTAGCGATGGCCCGGTTCCATCGATTGTCCCGGTAAGGCGGCACAGTGAGACAGCATGTCGGATACCTGGATACTGGAACCGTAGCTCACCTGAATGGAATGCAGGTGTTTATTAATGTCGTGAATCACACCTGCGATTTTTCTGTTATGACAAAAGAGAAATGTCTGCAGCGAAAAAACCTGAATATAACAGGTACATGCATGTGAACCGATAAATTCACACACTGTAAAGATTCATCATGTGTGTTTCTTCATATCTCAGTATATTTGATTGCAGCTTCATTATACATCAGTTAGTTCAAAGGATTGTTCATAAAAGTAAAACCACATCACAGTCTGTTATTAACCTTTATTAAATGTTGCCTATAAATGCGAAATAGAGGGATTAAAGTAAAGTGTTACCACCTTCTGTTGCCAGGCAGACTGTCTAATAAATTCACACTTTGTTATTATTAGATCTTCTTCTTTTTATTTTTTTAATGGGAGAAATCATTAGCGTGAGGTGAAACTTCACCAAGCAGTTTTTTCCAATTACCTCATTTGTTTTGTCTTTTTTTTTTTTTTTACCTTGCCATAATTTGCTTCGCATTCCTTTGCTTTTCTCACCTCACCCTCAGACATGTCCACACAGACTGGCAGACTACACACACGCCCAGTGTGATACACCAACGGTTGCAAGCCAACTAAATTCCCTTTTTTGGTAACCGTCTAGATTTTTTTGTTTTGTTTACTCCTTCTTGTCTCTTTACGTCCAAAATCACAAATTTCCCGACCATGAACACCTGACCTCAAGTCTGACACACCAGTTGAGTTTGTGTTTTAATGTCCCACATGTGCTGCTTAGATACTTTTGTATTCTGTCAATAAAAGCATTAGAATATGGAGTGAAAAACTGTTTAATGGCATAAAAATAAAAATAAAAATAAAAATCCACTTTAAAGACACTGAAAAATCAGCATGCAACACAATGCTCCGGCTCTTCAGTTACATTACACCCTCCTCACATGTTTCTCTCTGTCCCTCTTGACCAGTTGGAGGCGCTGGCGGCGCCGTGACTTAAGGTCAGTGCAGGAATGCGAGGAGGGCAGGTGGAGTATGTGCGAGTTGTGTAACAGCGCCTGTTCTGCATAGACAGATGAGTACACAGAGGTGGGAGGGGCCATGGCGGTATCACCCACAGGAGGGGGGTATAAGTAGACGTCCTGGCAGGGACATGAACACAAAGCACCTGCTGCTGTTCTCCAGCCTCCGACACGCACGAGACCTTTTAACACCCGTCTGCACCTCTTGGAGAGTGTTAACTGACTGCTGCTGCCTCTTTACACATCTGAACTTCAGACAGCGAGGATGATGATGGATTCCTTCATGTGCAAGGCTCTGACTTTAGTCGTCATCTGCATGTATCTGCAAGAGGGTGAGCAACTTTTTCTTTTATGTCTTTCTTTATTTCTAGGATTTTAGACTGTTTGTAACTACATTTGTGTATTTTTTCAAAATTTTATTTGAGTGAAATCCAATTAAAAATGATTAACTTACCTTTATAACATGTTCCTTGTGGATATTTACCTACTACCTTAATTACAGGTTTTCAGGGTATTAAAATAAGCAATCTTACAAAATTAAGATCCTTGTGTCCTGCAAACTACATGATTTATAGCTGCAGCCTTTGGTCATTAGCCAGTCACCACAGATACAATACAATAGCTGGGTTCAGCCATGCAGTTAGATAAGGAACTCACCTTTTATTAAAGAGTAACCGCATTATTTCCACAGAATTATTGATATAACCACCTCTGGCAGGACTGTTTGACTTGGATTAAATTCCTTGACTTTATAATATGATGAATAGGTTCCACTATAATCACTACTACATTTGTTTAACCGCACTGATGGGTGTGAGCCTGCCGAGTGCATTTGTTTGCATTTACACCTGATAACCACCAACTTACGAAGTGACACTGCAAAAGGATTAGTAGGCGCTTTTTAATCTCGGGCTGCTTTTGTGTTTTGTTTTTTTTCCAGGTTGTGGACACCCCTTATCAGACCGGGCAGAGCTGCCAGCTCATGCTCCACATTCACAACATGTCAGGACCAAACGCTGCTCCTGTAACAGCTGGGATGATAAAGAATGCATCTACTTCTGCCACTTGGATATTATCTGGGTCAACACGCCGAGGTGAGGCTGCTGAGCACTTCAGACCTCAACACCGAGCCCCACAACCCAAACATTTCTACACCCTTTGACCGGTGTTGTCCTAATAAACTTTCATTTTCTTTTACAGTAAACTCCTTCCATACGGTCTGGGAAGTCCCCTGTCTCGCCGCCGCCGTTCAGCCGACCGTTGCAGATGCCTCAACCCAGCCGATATAACTTGTTCCAGCTTCTGTCATAAAAGGTGAGCGCCCTGCCCTCCCCAATTTTTTCATTCCTCCATCAGCCAAGACTCACAGAAAAGAAACTCCTTCCCATCACGTACCATCCTCCTCGGGATTCCAGATCGTATCAAACTAGCTTTTTTGTCTCGTTCCAGTGTCGGTCGAGTGTGACAGGCCTCGAGCAGTGAAATGATTCAGTCTGTGATAGTGGTATAACTGTATGAGGGCAGAACGATAGGGTGGCCCCGCATTTTTTTCTCCGTAGGCCTTGAAAGAAATCACAAAGTGTTATTAGCTGTGCGGCTATTTTTGGAATTCGTAGATTTCTGCTTTTGCTCAAGGGAATGTTTTGTTTCGCCTGAGAGTTATTGCGGTCTTGAGACTGCCAGAATGGATTAGTCACCATCTCTAGATCTTATCCAAGGTGGTGTTTTATAAGGCACACCCTTGCGTTTCTGCCCATAAGGCATCTAAAAACATATTGGCTTGGAATTCCAAGATAATTGTATGGTTGACCCTGAACTAATTTTGCTTCAAGTAATGAGATAATGCAAAACTTCAGTTTGTGAAGTTCAACCCCCTTTATTATGTCATTGTGTTAATGTTTTTGTTGTATCTGTCCACAGATCTCAGAACCCAGGGACTGATGTCGTGGGCCCATTGGGAAAATCTGAAAACATCAACAGCGACAAATTGCTTGCATCTTACAGGTAAATGAAGACGAATTTACGGCTCAACCTTTAAATCCATTCTTTGTTGTGGTTTGATGGTCAGTTCTAACACATGTTAAACACTTCTGACCTGTATTACCTTGTTTCCCCCCCCCGCAGATCTGTGGTCAAGTCCAACGCGGCCATCGCAAAAGAGGTTCTCTCAACAAACAAGAAAGCGGTTCGAGTCAACAGGCTCAAGAGCCGAACGAGGAGGTAGAAGACTTAACGAAAATAAAACCAGAGGTGGTTCAATCACTGTGGGTTCAACCCCACGGTCAGGAGACTCCTCCGGCGTCCAGAGTCTTACCAACTCTGGGAATGCAGAGATGGAAAGGTGGTTGGCACGGGAATCACGCAACTGATCAACAAAACAGCGCTTTTGAAGACTGGCAGCTTCCCAAGATAGAAGCCCTGAGGCAGGAGCGATGTTGGGTGGAGACGTTAAGAGTTATTTTTTGAACTCTCCTTGAACTTTTCTGAACTTAATAACAGTCTGCATGCCAAGGACGGAAGTTTCTAAGAAAGGAAACCCAGGGAACCGACTTCGAGACTAGTGGACGACCACATCAAGAAATGTTACATTGATCAATCAGTGACCAGTTGTTTGGTTTCTATGGACAAAGCTCTGGTTTCGACTCGTCTTTAAGGACAGTTTCACACCCGAAACTCGCCCCCAATATGAGGATTATAGGATCATTACATATTCCAGAGTCATATAAACTCTGTAGTTAGTTGGGAATGTTTTGTCCATGTTTACTCTACTCTGTCACTGCTGACCTTTGGTTTGGTTTAATACTCCTCTGTATCAGAGCTGGAATCTGCCGTCCCGCCTAATGTTTAAGGCAAATTCGCTAATAGCTGTTTAATAATGAAGCTTACTTGAAAACGGCAGCTTGAACACCGACGGCAGCGTGTGCCAACGGTGAAATGAAGGTCATCACTTTGGGATTTATCGAACAAACAGTTAGCTTTATGCAAGGTCTATTGTCAGCTCCTCTACACACACACACACACACACACACACACACACACACACACACACACACAGTATACTTTCTTCTAGCATAACAACTACAGTGGGTCTATTGTGTTGCCCTGAGTGTTTATTGCATAGCTCCTGTTTAATGTTTTGATTGAAGATAAGCCAGAAGGTTTCAATGATGTGCAGCTTGCCAAAAACATGCAACAATTGTTTTTCCTCCCCTGACAAATGTCCACTTAACTTCTCTGTATTAGCTACTGGGAAATGTTGACTCTTGACTTGTGTTATGCACTTCAAAACCTATACATCTGTGGCCCGCACCTTTTCTGTTCCCATCAATCCATTTGCCCGTCCGCCCCGTTTGACTGCAGTCACCGGGAACTGATATATGGACACATGGAAACATAAAACATCCTCAATGCTGTATATGACGGATCGTTTACCAGCTTACAAGTTTACTGTTGAATGCTGAATGATTGAATTTATTTATTCTCTAACTTATTCAGAGATGTATTTATATTTTTATGAATGATGCACTGGATTGTGTTTGGGAAAATAAAAGTCTTATGGTATTTAATAGCTGTGTCACTTACTGGATCTTCAGTCACAAATCACGTTCCAGCAAACACCTGAAATTATTTCAGCTATTCTTTGAACTAAAACATTCACTTCTGCTTTCATGCACAACATGATATATCAATTTAGTGGCTGATGATCACGAGCCATGATTGGTAATAACCTGATGCTTGCCAGATGTAAACAAGGAAATAAAATAGCAATAGCAATGAATAAAATGTAAGTCATTGAGGAAATGGATTAAACTTAGACGGAGCAGGGAGAGTGGTGGGGGGGTGGGGGGGTGGAGTGGTTTGCTTTCATGACTTGAAGGAGAGGATTAAATGATATGATGAATGAATGATATCATTTATGAGATTAGATTAAAGAGCTATTCAAAGGCAGACGCCACAGAAACTATAAAGTTAGTTAGTTGTAAACTTAGCTTGTAATTATGCAACAGCTTCACCTTCCCTTTTTAAGGTAGATCTGAAAGTGTGGTATCAATTGACTCAATTCTCAGCAAGAAAATGAATCAGTGTATTTCCAAAAATGTCAAACTATTGTAAATATATATATAATATATGAAAACTGGTGTTTTCTGCTTAGCTCAGCTGAGCACAAACACACAAAGACACAAAAGCGTCATTGCTAGCTAGCTTACAGCTAACACACAGTTGGTGCATCGTCTCTTTGTGCTGAATAATTTCCTTCAGCTGAACGAAGACGAAAACTCACTTTGCTTTCTCAGCTAAAATGCAGCATGACTTCCCATAAGTCGCCACAGTTTTGATTTTGATTTCACCACACAGGTCAAGAGGATGCAGAATGACAGTTGCCAAAACTGTCCAATCAGTAAACTGACGTTTTCGTCAGCGTAACTTCATGTTTAACTGTCTTTGTTCATCTCTAAAGAGCCAGTGTGAACGCGAACCGTCACCGCTCACCTACACAATTTACCTGCTGTGTAAACGGGACCGGAGCGTTCAGCCATGTTTTCTATTTCTCCTTTAAATCATTCACATAGTGACAAGTGGCTCAAATATCTAAAAGATCTGCCGCGCCAGTCTGATCTAGTTGGCTCATCACTTCCTTTGTCAGCGGTTAAACAGCTGATCATCATGATGAAGTTTGACCTTTATTATTGATCATTGCTGAATCTGTTTTTTCAGAGTGTAACTTCAGTATGTACCACACTGAGTTCCAGGTATAAACCTGTGTGTTACTGTGTGCAAGGATTTAAACGGCAGCATGTTGCTGTCCATAAAAGCCTTGTAAGCCCTCACTTTCAGCCTGACTGTGCAGAAAAGAAGCAGGTGTGTCTTGCTTTGAAGTCGTGCTTAACGTTTAACTACAGAACGGGCGCACAGTGAACCTGCAGAGGGGCAAAATAAAAAAGACGCTGGTGGTTACTGTGCATAGGATTTCCTTGTCTGCAAGTGTAACGTGCGCTGCTTATCTCTTCATGGTGGGTAGTCTGTCCCTTTTGCTGCTCCATAAGCCGATGTTTACTTTAGATAGGCTGCTCTGTGAGGGGGACGTGAGCTCAGAAAATGTTTATTAAAGAGGATGTTGGCTATTGGCTTCTTTATTATCTACAGGATGTCCTCGGTTACAGGTCTAGTGTTTAAGGAATGACAGATAATAACATTAAGTGAGATACCAGCACTATTCAGAGTCAATCACGTCTTTATATGATGGTTTGTCGCTTGTATTTTCATGACGTGTAGTGACCTGTTGGACAGGGAATTGAGGATTGTGGGATGAAAAACAAACTGGGCCAAGCGGTGATAATATGCACCTGTGTCTCCATTAGTTCTTCCTAGTTATTTACCCTGACGTCAGTATGAACTCTCAGACCCCCCAGCGTGCACTGCAGTGTGAGTGTGAATAGCTGACTAAGAGTGTGGAATGAAAACAGGATGCTTTTTCTGCATTCCTCCTGAATTCCTTGAGCACAGGAGAGAACCGGGAAAGGAAAAGAAACAAAGGAAAAACAGGAGCATGTCTGCTGTTTGCACAGGGAACTGATACAGGCTGGATGGAGGATTGAGATTGCAACCCTAATCAACCCGTTGTCATAACACTAGTTGCATTGTTTTACTTTGTTTAAGTCCTTATACGATGTTGTTGCCCTGATTGTTTTTCTCTGGAAGATGCTGGTTGATGTTAAATTGTGATCATGTTGTTGTAAATGTTTGTGAAAGTCTTCCTGGGCTCCTGCCTGTTGTTTCTGCAGACACACACTTATTGTTGTGAAATCAACAATGAAAATTATTTGTGTGGGGAAAGGGGGATTAAATCTTATATTACAGTTTATAAAATTGCAAAATGTTCCCTAATCATTAATATCTTATTTGATTAGCAACAGAGGTAAAAATTAAAAAGGTCCAGTTGGACAAAATTTCCTTCAAGCAAAAGTCTGGTGTTGGTCGGGGGGAAGGAGAGATGATGGTGAACTGGAGGGATTATAAATAACTATATAAATGAGAAGTTATAATCATATAATATAAATAATCTCTCTCTCTCTCTCTCTTTATATATATATATATATATATATATATATATTATATGACAGTGTCTCTTGTCCCGTCTCTCCCCTGTGTGTCTTGGCTGAGTAGCATCTGGGTCCAGGTAAGACGCTGTCTGGCTCCGGATCCGGACCACGGTCCACCTGTTACTGACATCTGGAATAGAAACTAGAGCCACAGTTGCAGCTGCGTGCGGCTGTACTTTGAGCTAAATGCTAACATCAGCATGCTAACGTGATGATAATGCTAACATGCTGATGCTAAACAGGTATAATGTTACCCAAGTACACAACCTTAGTACAATGTGTTAGCATGCTAATATTTGCTAACTAGCACTAAAGACAAAGTACAGCTGAGGCTGATGGGAAGTCATCACTTGAGTCAGTCAGGTTGATCCTCTGGATAATTTTATTATTATTGAAGGCAGCTCAAAATGTCAGTGCAGATATTTCAGTCTGGACCAAAGTGGTTGACGGACCGACACAAGCAATATTAGAAAGTCAAAGCATTAAGAATTTCAGATGTCCTAATCTAATGTAACCTTAATATTCACACATGAACAAATGAATTATTGCAAGTTTATATTGTACTTTTTATTTATTTTATGTTTTGTAATGGTGCATCTCATACTCATACTGCCTCTGCACGTCAAAGTAAACTTTTAAGATTTAAAAACAATTAAGGCAAAAGTTTCAAGCGTTTTATGACTAAAGATTCTTGCAACATAAACTGTTTTCTTGCTGTTGTACAGTTCCAGTCCAAACTGGCTGCGATTACAGTAAGAGCTGGTGTCGGTACATTCCTCCTCTTCCTGGTTTTGTTTGCAGGGACCGTAGCGGCTCGGGGACAGACTGGGGACAGACTGACCTATCAGCACCGCCGGTCCAAAACACCCCTGCTGATACCAAAAACATGAAGTCTAGCCATAACCACGCGTCCAGCACCGGCAGGAAGGAAGCGTGAACTTGTTTAGCTGCATGAATCGGTAACTTTCCAGTCATTTCAGACCAAGTGTCACGACTTCAAAGAACTCGCTCGGAGTGAATAAACACTTTCATGGATGTTTTGAATAGCAGACATTCCTGGACGCTTCCTCACCGAGTTCAAAGGTGAGCCTCATTAAGCAGCAGCAGTGTAATCATTCAAAGTGTTTAACAGCACACCGTATGTATATTCAACAGTGTGTGTGGTTAGTGTTTCCTATGGGATAAGACCTGCCTGTAATTTTTCATCCAGTAATGGCCTCAGACCACCACACATTCCTTCCCCCGGCTGTAAACACACATCTTTACTTTCACATACAGCCTCGCTGGCGTGCCGGTACTGGATGGCATTCTTCACATTATGATCTAGATCAGCATCACATCTTCTTTGTGCGGGCACACGTACGCCTGATGCGGCGATAGACACTCGCGGGAGCATCTGCGTCTCACATTGCTACAGTATAAACAATGAGTGAAATTCTGTAAACAGCCGCTGTCCTCTGTCCCGCACAGCTGATGGGAATCTTAATTGGCCATTCAGTCACCTGACGATGTCCGTCTGCAATCTGAGCAGGTAGATACAGAGCAGGTGGATACGTGATGAACTGTGGCAGATCTGTGTCAACGAGGGCGATGGGACAGTGTTACAGTGCACGTCCACTATAGGATGAATGTACTTGGCAGATGACTGTAATGTATTGTGATTGTAGTACTGTATGTGCAAATGCTACATGCAATCACACTGTACTTTAACACGTGCACATGGCATGTCAGGCACAAAAACAAGTACACAATACAGAACCCTATTCATTCCGAGGTGCAGGGTAAACAGATAAATAACAGGTGTGCCAGCTCAGGTAGGCTGATGATGTCATAGATTTGCACTTGATTGACTTGATTTTGAGATTTAACAGGAAGAAAAACACAGATTAAGAAACAAGGCTCACACAATTATCAACTGTGAGTTTGTTTGCAGAGCTCTGCAGAACGTTCCTGGGACTTCATGGTTTGGTTTTTGTCCTGACATGAAGGAATGAACGTTAAATACACAAATCAACTTTGCCACAGTTTCTAAAACATATAATAAAGCAGCAATAAAGCAGGAAGTGAAGGGGTCTGAAAACTTTCTAGAGACACTGTATGCAGTAGTACACGTCTGAAATCTCTCTCTTTAATACCGTTAACCGTTATAGCCTCAAACATTCATAGTGGATAAATGAAAAAAAAAAGAAAAGAATGATCTGCTAGCGTGTAAACTACGATTGCACCACTTTCTGAGAGTGGCGTTAATGGGACACCGTTGGAGGTAAAACATAGTCACAGCTGAAAAGAAGGTTTTAAAGACGACTTTTATTGGATAGTAGAACGTGATGGAAACCCGCAGAGCGTGTAAAAAGTTACAGATGAACTTTGCTTTGGATGCATCCGACACTTCTCTCTGTTTCAATGCAGGTTTTCAATTCAGTCCTGATTTCTTTTTCTCTGTGTCAGCGCACTGACCTGACTGAGTGTATTTTACTATCAATAGCCTGGGCCGGATTCCCGCTCTTTGGAAAACTGTGACAGCTCAATCTGATTTGCGAGCAAAAATTTTTGTGAGCAAAAAAAAAAAGAAACTTCTGCTTTCTTTGGAAATCCTCAGAGATCACCAACATTCATTCCAAGAACAACCTGCACAGTCACACAAGGTCAACAACCTCTGATTACTAGCTTGTTCTACACTTGCATTTAGCCGCCTCAAAAGTGAGTTGAGTTTGACATCGGACACTGAGACCTGCAGTAACTCCTCTCCGAGCGCGGGACAGAAAGTCTACCGGCCTGAATACGTGTGCAGAAAGTGGGTTAATGTTTAACACTCCTCACCAGTGATATCATGTGTTTGTGTGTCCTGGGTTCAAAACAATTTTACAAAGCTTGATTCACGCCATTGTTCATGTCATCTACATAGACAGTCTCCACAAAAGGAAATGAGTGTTTTGCATTTCCACCTGCACATGCAGGTCATGCGATAAGAATTCCTACCTCCATTCCACTCCACGTGGGGGAATCTACTAGGTTGTTTATTAAGTGCTTCCTCACCTAGTCTAACCATTATGTGGGCCATAAATCTTCACCCTCCCACCACCTCCAGCCACAAGGGGAGAGAGAGAGAGAGAGAGAGAGAGAGAGAGAAGGGAGTAAGTGAGCACCGGATCGATGTAATGCAGTGTATCTGTTCATTAATCAGACTGAAACCGGCACGCAGCGCCTGTTTGATTTTCTGAGGAAACTCAGACTCATACTCTGCAGACCTCTGCTTCCTCACCTCAAGCCTCACCTCACAAAACAGTTCTTTGTTTGTCCATCGGAGGAGATTAACTGTGGTGCCCTTTGTCATGAGGAAATAAGATCATCTGCTGCTCAAGTACAGCATCAAACGTCACTTTTTCACAAGGTTGAATAGAAGCGAATGCCCGAAATAGACGTGACGTTTACGGATGGTTTAACAGGAATTCTGTTTTCAGGTTCAGATTAAGTGTTTGGAATATTGATCCATATCATCACTGCAGAGTCACTGAAGGTGTGACCCAGCGATGGGGTTTTCCATCTTTGAGGAATGCTGTTTGAAAGGTGACGACGGGGTTGTGTTATTTTTGGCAGACACTCGACCTTTGGCAGAGAAATTTATTAATATGGTAATAATAACACAGCGGATTGCCGATTAACTACTGGCTTAGACTGTGGAGGCAGAAGCTGTGTCTCAATGCAGGGGTTGCATTCTTTCAAAGCTGCATTCAAAGACCGACCGCATCACAGCAGCGCGACCATGCCGTCCCATGTCGAAGGCTCCGAATGGGGCAGAGAAAACGGGACGGCCTGGTCGTGTTTCCTGGGAAACGAGAAATCTAACCGGTGGATCCTTTGTGGCCCAGTTGAGCCCAAGATTAATTTCAAAGAGAACGTGCTTTCGAGGATGAATTGGAAATCCTCCATATACCAGGCCGTGCCTTCGTAGACTGCGTCCTCTGAAGGATTCAGCCCCTGAGTTCGGACACAGCCCAAAGTGTGACGATGTAGTTTCTGTGAACGTAGTAAGATGAAAGTCCACTGTTTTACAGTAATAATTAATGTTACACTATAATCTTCTTATTGCTAAAGAAGAAAAACAATAATCCATTACTCCATCTCTCAGTACTTTCTGAGTCTGTGGCACTCAGCTCCAAGAACACTGGTTTCTATCAAACACAAACATTTCTAAATTTATTATGATATTTATTTTATTATGATAAAACTTAATTTCCTAAAACAGCTGGACAGTGTCACTCAAACAGTGGAAAAAGAGCATTTGTTGGGGACTATTTTCACCAGCGGATTAATGTACAGTTGGTCTTGTAGTGAGTATTTATGGCCGACAGCATCTGTGTGTGTATGTGTGTGTGTGTGTGTGTGTGTGTGAGTGTCACTCAGTGCAGCACTGATGTGTTTTTAATAGTCCACGTACAACAATGGAGCTGTGCAGCACAGAGGGCATCAGGCTTTGAAACACACAATAGGAACAATTCATTCAATTCATCATTGTGTTTGGGGATTTTTAAAAATGAAAAAAAATTCTAATTAGTGAATCATTTTAATGCATTTAATGTTTAATTTCACTAATTTAATTAATAATGGCCGATATAAATGTATATATTTGAATAGTCGTGAGGAAAACATGGACATTTTTTGACTCGTCATATCAGCGAGGAAGGAGGGAGACGATTGAAGGAGGCTCTGCTCCATCACGGTGAGCCAGCATCCACCACAGGAATGGAATGTAGTCATCGTCGATGTTGTAACTTGCACCTGTGCTTTTCCTGCTATGACAAGTCAAATTTCTGCTGAGAAATAAGCCTATTACAATCACTCACAGAAAATTATAAAGCCTGATATTTATTGATATTAAATTAATTTTTTTTCTCTCTCTCTCTCTTCATTTTCTGTTAACAATGTATTTTTCTCTCTTTAACTTCATTGGATGTGATTTTCTTAAAGAATTTAAACATCAAATTCTGTTATAATAATTTTTCACTGATGAGGAAGAAAGACAACTCATCACTATAATTGTTTGTTTTTTTTAATTTAATCTTAATTTAATCAGACAGTCTCATGGAGATTAAAATCTCTTTTTCAAGAGAGAGACATGAGAACAAGAAGCAATCACAAGAGACAACACAACTGCACAATGCAAGACACAGAGAATTAACAAAAACATTTAACAATAGTCCTAAAATAGCCTACATCAAATAATAATGTTTAAAATCTCCAAAGGAAATAAGTAAGTAAGTTTTCAAGGAAATTTTCAAGGAACTTCTGGTAATTTTCATGAACTTTATCTGGGAAGGTGACATGAGCTGAAACAAAACAGGAAGCATAATTTGAGTTTTCAGTTTTACTTTTATTTCAGTTTTTTGTAGCTGTTTTTTTTTAAAACCTAAAAACAGAAAGAAAAAGAACAATAAAGTGATGTAGGGAATGAAAAACTGTTTGTTGTCAAAAAATATAAAAATATTAATTCATCCAGTTTATCTTTACTGGATTCTTCTCTTGTAGACAAATCTCTCCTCTTGGACTTCTTTCTCCTTAAACCAGTGGACAACAGGAGGCACCGTGTCTGACCCACACCTCAGCTCATCTAATCAGAACCATCAGCCCGACCTGAGCCTCAGGCCCTCTCCTCATCTCGAAGCTAACATGCCACGGCCCATGAAAGATCAGAGGATGGGATGATTAGCACGGCAACGACCCCCTTCATTTGTGCCGCCTACCCAAACTGCAGTAAACACAATTAAGCAGCTAATCTTCAGACATTAACACTGCCTTCAGGTATATAACTGTGATTCTCAGCATTAGTGCAACTAATGTCTCACACATTACTATCTAATCTTGTTTTAATGTGACCATGTTTTTCTGCTTGTTTTTTTCTCAGCCTCTCTTCTAGTTGGATTTTTCTTGTTTTAACATGTGGGAGATAAAACCATTACAATGACCTTGTTCACAAAGGAATGTAAATTCCAATGGGTAAATTCCATCTGAGCCCAAGACACTAACATCATGTCATTATTGTACATGTGGGAGAAAACTGAGCTAATACCCTGCTGAGAATGTTTATCCCCTTATAAACATTACAGACACTAGCCTGCACCTCGATCTTATCAATCTTCACTCGCACAAATTCCATAACTTCAGACACCTTTGTTTTATTTTCTAGCCTAAATATATCTGACACTCTGCAGATCTCTAGGTAACTAATTATAGTCTCTGGAATCTCCCCTTAAAACAAAAACCCTTGCCCCTAACAACCTTCTTTTTTTTTTTTTAATCAAGTTTCCATGATGCTAGATTCCTCCGGACCTGCGCCTATCCTCAGCTTTATCAAGCAGGAACGCCCAGGAAGATTATTCCTGATGACAGGAGAGGGGTTGGCAGGAGCACGGGTGGATCCTGATGCGTTTGACAGGCCTGGTCATGGCTGAAAGTAGTACAGCTAAACTAATCTGTACGTGTTTGCAAAGTATTGAGTCAAAGGGCTAGATGTTGAACTGCTGTAGCTGGTGAGCTAACAGCTAACTTGTTAGCTGAACAGGCTAGCACTAGTTTGTCAAAATAGATTCTCTCTACTCACTCTGGAATTTCTTTTCACTATTGTACACAGTTTAGTTCAATAACAAGTTACTGAGCAGGGAAAATAAAGCTCTCCAGGCTAACTAGCTTGCTAACGGTCAGTTAGTATACTTGTTAGCTTGTTTGCTAAGTTCGGTCGCTAACAGGACATTAAGTTCACATTTCAAAAGATTTGTTTGTACCACTGGCTCCTTCATCTGTCTGTGTGCACAACATTAATCCTTTGTGGAACAGTTTGTACTCGGACACTCTTCATTAACAAGTTACTGAACAGGGAAAATAAAGCTCTCCGAGCTAACTAGCTTGCTAACGGTCAGTTAGTAAACTTGCTAGCTTGTTTGTTAAGCCTAGTCACAACTTTGCTCATTTGTGGAACAGTTTCTCTGACAAAGGAGGAAAAAAATTGTGAATTTGCAGCACAGCTAATATATCTTCCCTCATTTTGGACTCTCCAAAGGTCATTAATGTCAAGACTGCTCGCAGTTCATTAATGATGCAAATTTGATGATTAAAATTCACCAAAGTTGAACCTGATGCAAAAAATTCTTGCAAGTTTATCCACTTATCACCTTATGACTGATACTGTGGGGAGTCAAATTTTGTCTTTAAATCAAGTATGAGCCAACGTCATCAGGTCTTTAGTCTAAAAGATTTAACCAGGAGTAGATTTTAGTGAAGTGAAGTCTGTTTCCCCTTCGATCCAGTTACCTTAACCTGAACCTAACCCAATCATGTCTTATGATGCTTAACCTGACCACGACCTCGCCCCTAACCAGTTGCCTACACCCTTGGAATTTAATGTTTACCTTTCTCCAAGCAATAAGCTGAATGCTGATAATCTCGGGCGAATTTTTTGACCTCAAAATCTCAAGCCTATTAGCTGAGTGGATTTTATTTGCAGACGATGTCTTAAAAGGTTCATTATCACAATGAGGTAATCCATCTTGCCTCGCCAGGGTTGTCGGCAAAAGGAAGCCACTGTATTACAGAGGATGATATAGGCCGCAGAGTCAACAGGCCTTAATAATATGACCTATGTAGCTAATGACAAAATAATGTTTTTCTTGGACTAGTTGATCAGTCAGCTATCTACAGAGCTAAAGGCTGATGCTTATTCTTTACGTATGGCACAGAACCAACATCTTATCTCGAACAGCGGCTCCACAGAGTCACATTTTACATTTCCAATCTGGCACCATGAGATTATATGACACACGTAACTGGCGCTTGAAAGTGTAAATCAGGCACTATAATCAATATTCTTATATTAACAATTGCGAATATGACTATATTTATGTGACAGGAGCTGCTTGTAGTGATAAACCCCAACTCTCCAGTTCCCCTCAGCTTCACTGGGCTTTCTAACATCTTTTAAATCAGAGTTTTCCTGCCCATGACTTCACTGTTTAGATTCAGGCGCTGCTCTCATCAGTGTCATTTTCACTAAAGGAGCTCTAAAAAAAACCATTGTACAATACCTACCCAGCACCAAATAATAGATAGACTAAGTCTGCAACTAATTCTGAAAATAGTGCAACATTTAGCAGCTAAAGAGAGAGATAATTTTCTCCTGAGTTGGTGGAGACCAAAACAAGTGTAAAAGCCGTCTGAATATTGTGGACACACGACCTCAAATCAATGCTAATGTTGCTCTGCTGGATGTGTAAGTATGCAACCGTTCACAGCTTGTTTCAGATTCCTCCAAAGCAAAAAATGTTATTGTAGGTATATTTTATTTTTTATTGTTGTCACTTAATAACTGTATTTTGATGGTGCACTGTATGTTTGAACTTTGGACAAAGCGTACGTATCTGAGATAAGCTAACTGCCTCCTGGCTCCAGCTTCATACTTTAATGAGTGGCATTGATTGGAAAGAGCACAATAAAGATTATTTCCCAAAATGTCTTCTTGAAAAATATTATTTGAATAGACACACAATATAATAACAGAGACCAAATCTTATAAAATAAAATGATGATGTCATAGTTTGGTGATCTTGGCTGAAATCACTGTCGGCCATACCACCATACCGCACTAGCACCATGGAGAATGGTAAGCAAATTTGACCGTTTGTGTTACTACACTGCACTTTTTCTTTTTTTTTCATTTTTCATGCTGGTATAAGGAAAAAGTTTTCTTGATTAGCTGAGAGCTGAATGGGTCACTGTCTACAGCTTAAAGATGTTATCGCACGTGAAGGGAGAAGCAGACATGACAGTAAATGAAACTTCCCCACCTTTTTAAGACTGCAGAAATCTGTTTTGACACTAATAGTATTCACAGTGACGTCTCCCTGACCTCCACAGACAGGGACAAGGAGAGGAAAGGTAATCAGTCGGTGAATCAATAAATATTTTGGTCACTGGGTATGGTATCACATGAAAGTCCCTTTGTCCTCTCAGATAGGCAAATAGAATAAAAAAATATGCAAACACGACTGCTTCAGTGTTATGACTAGACATTGTGACACTGAAATGCTGCCAGTGACTGATGCTGTAATGCATAAATCTTCTATCCACCTGTCTGGCCATCATAAAACTGTTTGTCCTCTGCAGTCACATTGCTGCGTCTTATGTCTGTGAGTCCATGACCAGACGATGTGTCACCCCCGGCAGACGGACTTAGTTGAGTCTTGGCAGAAAAACTAATCTGCTAATTTGTGACCTTTGTGTTAAATTCAGTCAGATAAGGCTTTTGTACTTTTCCTAAATCCTTTCACAACTTATGGAAATCTTTCTAAAAAAACGTACTATTCACCTCGAGCTGATTGACTCACTGTTTGAGCTGTTCTGCAATAAAAAAGTCTGAAAGTTTCAAGCTTTTATAATGGCTGTAATCAGACTGCTTTTAAAATACGTTGTTGCATATTCTAACTAATCGCAAGTGACTTTTCCAGGACTTAACTTGATGTTGATGCTCTGTGGTCCTATCTGAGAGCGCCATCAGACATCGATTCTGCCTCCATGTTATCCTGTCGCTCATCAGATTATCAGTCGGTGTAAAACAACAATAAAACACATCTGCGCCCTATCTTTTTTTTTTTTACAGCAAAAATCAAGATGAAAGATAAAACTGAGAAGAAAACTGTTCAAGGAGTCACAGTTTGGGTGAGATTGCATCATGTGTGACTTGTAGCATCCTTTTGATCCCTTAAAGATTTGTAATATCAGCTTTCAGCTCATACACTTTTTAATCTTCCTGTCATTTCAAATTTCAGTTTCCCCCTATCTCTGAGCCACATCTTTATTGAGCTCATTTCCCACTTTCTTCGGGTGGTTTGTCAGTTGACTCAGCTGACTGAGACAGAACAGCAACTAATGTGTCTGATGCTTATTTATTTTTGAGTGACTTGGGAGAGGTGGTTTCAGTATCCCTATCCAACAATAGTATCGATATAATTTCCAGTGGTGTGACGGAGCGTTTTTATCCTTCAGACATCAGGCGCTCAAACTCAAGACACCACACCCCTGTACTTTATTCTATGATAAAGTCATATTAATGCGCTTATACCACCAACAACGGAACGTAAACTGTGACGTGGTGAAACCAGACATAATACCTTGTTTGTGTTCTGTCAACTGAGAGGCTCAGATCCTCCTCTCTTCTGATTGGCTCACAGACCTGTTGTTACTACAGCTGCAGAGAGAAGCCTGAGAGAGGAGATGTAAAACTACACTGAGATGGTTTTTGGTTCTTAAAACTACAAATATATCTTCTTATGGATCAACACTTCAAATAAAACAAAAAAGTGTAAAATATGGGACCTTGAAAGTCAGACAGGTTCCGATGACGCATACTGAATTGTAGCTGAGTAGAAATATAAAGTGGTTTTAAGAAAAGTACGAGTGCATCCATTTTGTACTTAAAGGTATCATATTTTACACTTTTCTGGTGTTTTATTTCAAGTTTTTTTTTTTCCATAAGAAGATATATTTGTGGTTTTAGGAACCAAAAACCATCTCTATAGTTTCACATCTCCTCTCTCTTGCCTGAGCCTCTCTTCTGATTGGCTGACTGTTTTCTGAGTCATCACATAAAATTTTTTTTAGCAGATTTCAGGTCAGAAAACCAAATCCTGCAAGGTTGGGTGGTGGGGCATGGCTGAGAGCGATGACTGCTTTGTTGTGACATCGCAAAGCTGCAGAAGTCCTGACGGCTCATTTTAAGGCTCAGTTTCTGAATACAGGCTGTTTGCATCTTGTTCATGGATTGTACACTTTGAAACTTTCATAGTTTTAATATAGAACATAGACCTTTATTATCAAAAAAGACATTCCACAGTATGGGACCTTTAAGTACTTGATCAAATGTATTTTCCACCAGTGTGCCCATGTGAACATAATGTTTTGATGCATCATTTTCCTATTTTTCTTCTTTAACAGCCCAATTATCCTGCAGGGAGAGTTAAAACCTTTCTAATCTTATTAGTTTCCACTTGACTTGTCACAACACTTGCTCATGTTTATAATAAGTTCATTTCAGTTGGTAATTAAGCGTTGCACGGTCCGGCTCGTAATGAGCCTGATTGATGGGGAAACGGTGTTTAGTGTCATAGCAGTCTGTCATGATGTTGTCATGCAGGTTTATAAAAGTCGGTAATGAGCATTGACATCATGAGTCACCCATAATCTGTTTTTCAGGATAGCCTGCCTGGCATTGGCTTATCTACTGTTTGAGTGAAGCTGTGATAGGGCAATTTATAATCAGCCTCTGTGTCCACAGCGATGACCTTATTGTTTTCCTGTCTGTTTCCTGCAGGGTGAGACAAGGGAAACGTAGGCGGCTCTATTATCAGGTCAGTGGTTTCACCCTTGCAACCAAATATAACCTACATTCGTGTTTTTGCTGTTTCACTTTTTCCATCTTTATATTATGGTTACGAGTGGAAAGTAATTCCCCTGGAAAGCATGTCCAATCTAGATCTGCTATACATGCAAGAATGTGAACTGCACATCAGACAAATTATTATTTTTGTTTTCTGTAATGTGTCAGCAATAAAAGCAACTTTGGCAGTAATTAAGGCTGTGGTGATATCAGATTTTCACCACGCGATTATCGTGACCAAAAGAATTCATGGTAACAATTAGACTCAAATACAAGTGCAGTGAGGTGGAGACAGAGTCTGTAACCATAACTGGAATATTGGACAAAAAGAACAATTGATGCGTAGTGAAAAGGCAACCAGATGAAGTGATAAACAAAGTTTTCTACAGGTAGCCAGTGCTTCAGTAGCTTGTTTCAGTCAGTAGGTTCTGTGACTGTGCTGTGGATGAATACAACAATGCATTCACATAAAAAAAATGAACTTTTGAATACTTTAGTATTTTTAAAAGTAAGTACTCCAGCACTTTGACTCATGTAATGGGGTTGTGTGTTTGGTCCACGTCTGGAGACATCTGATATCTAATAATCTGTAATGCTATGAAATCTGACAGGAGGTTGAGTGAGTTGAGCAGATATGAATCACAGCCGTCTCCGTCTTATTCATCTACAAAATTTATGGCCAGATCGTCCAAATTAGTAACAGGAAATGAACATCCAACAAAGAGATACAACAAAAGCTGAAACATGATCCTGCTGAGTAATTATGATTTTGAAGACGTGGGCGAGACTAATCAAACAGCACATGTATTGTCCGATTCTATTCACCATGAAATGGTTGGACTATCTGGCATATTTATAGTTAGCCTTTCCAGGGTTCAGAGACGCAGGTTTCCTCTGTTTGTTCACTGTTTCTAAGTTTAATATGAGGGTGTTCTATGAAAGATCACAATACTGATTGTCAAAATATTCTTTTAAGTGGAAATATACCCATAATGAGACGTTATATGTGAGGAAACTGAATCCGCCTTGTGGAAAATCACCAGAAGGAGGAAAACTTGTACAGTATGTTCAAAAACATGTTTCTGTTACTGCCATAACTACAAGGCATTTACTGTAAGGTCGTGTATTGTTTTACTTGAACTGTTAACATGAGGGTATAAAACAGGGGTCTCCAACAGGCGGCTACCAGTAACTCACACCCTGTTTCAGAGCAGCTCGCCCAAAGGTTCAGAGAATATAGTCTGTGCAGACGGTGGGTGTGTAGTTCAAACTTTAAGTAACACAACTTCACTTAGTAAATCTGCAACTAAATCAAATGCACAGTCACTTGTCAGTTGTCAGTTGTCAGTCAAACAAGTTACTGCAGGTTTGTTTACACCAGATCTGCTGTAGGCCACATGCAGTGAGAGCAACTCCTCTGATAACAGCACAGATATAAACTCGACATTTCCAACTAACAGGAAACCTGTTGGCATGGATGAAATGTGTTCAGCTGTGGGCTTCAACTTGAGCACGTGTTTGTTTAGATTTTGGAAAATGAAGTGTACTGAATTAGCTATTTTAAGTTCCTGTTCGTTATGTACCATTGGATGTACTGACAACTGTCACTGATCACTGACTGAGGAGCTTCTTCTTTTCTCTGGTTTCTAAGCAGATTTATGGAGGTTTATTTGCGTTAATTTTGATTTTGGACACAAAAATTTACTCTTATGTGACATGGTACAAAATGTGATTTTGGATTTTGATATTTGATTAATTATCGTATTCATCTGATTTGTTTTGGAGATCAGTTTGAGGGTTTTGATATTATATGTGAATAAATTTAACATAAATGTAATGTAAGGAGCCCACAACCCCTTTTATTTTGTCAAAGTAGCTCTCAGAGTTAAAAAGCTTGGAGACCCCTGGTATACAGATCTAACAAAGGAGGAATACTGAATAATACATGTTGCATTTCTATCATTATGTCACTGTCATCAGTTAGAACTGTATCGCCATTTCTTTCCTCCATAGGCCTTAAACAGTGACCCAGCAAATAACACTTAGGAGTCAAATCATAAAAGGACTATAATTAAATACAGTAAGAGGGTGGGGGCCCTGTCTGGGGCAGTATGACTAGACTAAAGGTCAGGAGCAGGCCTGCTTTTGTCCGACTTTTCCGTCATATAGCCAACAGCTCCTCACATGGAGAGCTGTTCTAGCAGAGTATTCAGAAGAAGAAGAAAAAAAACACCGCCCCAGACTGGGCATGGCTGCGTCTGCTATTCTCACAGCAGGCAGCGCTGTATGGTGTGTTTACTTAATAATACCAGGCAAACAAAGGGCACATACATTTTTATCAGAGTTACATGAGTTGAACTGCACCACTATCAGCTCTGGCATCGATGCCCTGTTCTTGGATTACTGCAAACATTATTCGGCGTGTTTAAAAAAAGGATCTGAGAAGTTTGTTTTTGTCTGTCTTTCTTTCCTGAGTTTTAGTTGTCCAGCCACTTCACATATATGCTCAGTGACAGAGTCTTTAAAAGGCCAGTAGGTGGCAGACCAATTTATGCCACTCATTTATGGTGTACAAGTCCACAAAAAAAACATGTACCGCACTCATGGCGTGTAGTTCAGCAAATGACCAGAAGAGATCACAGTCTTCAAACTTTTAAAGTTTGTACCTGCAGCAGACAAACGATGCGTGACTTGCTCAGATTTCAAAGAGAGCAGATGGGTGCAACTTATAATGTGCAGTGTACCTGCAATAACAATAATAATTAATAATAATAAGTCAGTCCATTTATTTTTTTTAAATGTGAATTTGCATATAAAAAAATCTATAAAAAAGACAAATCTTTGTCCATGTCAGCGTTTATTTTTTTATTATTTATCTTCAGTCTTTCGCCTTTCAAAAAATATTGAACCTTAAACCTACCTAGTTCACGTTTCACTGCAATGTAAAAAGTAAAAAAAGAACATCTCTTACTATGACTAATACAATATTTCTCCCTTTTCAATCAACATCCCCACAGAAGAAGGGTTAGTGTACATTCATATTATACACCCAAGCATCTTCCTTAATAATGTCAACATCCTGTCAGGATTTGCTGCAGTCAAATGCAATTAAATTGGACCTCCAGAACTGACAGATCAAACGCACAGCAGTTGAGAAATATATGTTAATATATGACCATCTATCTGTATTCAAAAGCTGTTCAACAAATAGTTTTCAAGACATGTTTTCTACAAGGGATGTATCCGTATAGAATATTCATGTACAAGGGTTTTATTTGTCACACATACAGTACAAGCATTATGTCTAATGAAAGTGTGTCACTCTCATTAAGGCTGTGCTCGTGTGTAAATAGGAAATATGATGGTTGATATTATATTATTGATATTATAATCCTAAATATATTTTATTTATGATTATTAATGATGCTGTTGCACTACAAAGACTCTTCTCTGCCTGAAGGAAGACACCCAGATTACATTCTCCATCACATCTGTTACATTTTAGATTCATCTGTTGATAATTTATCTAGGACTGTCTGTATATACTGTTGCCTGTGTATTTACATTGTGCTTATTGTTACAATACATACAATGCACAGTTAATTCTGTGTCACATCCATGTGCAATCGTGCACCTTACTGTACAGCTTTTTGATGCACTGATGTACAGTGAATTAGAGTTTATGTATCATTGTGCAGTCTATATTCAGCATATAGTATATTCTAGTTATGGTTATTTATTTATCGTCAATTAATTTTTTGAATCTATCTATCTATCTATCTATCTATCTATCTATCTATCTATCTAATAAGACAACTAACTTAAAAAATCTATTTATCATAAATATATATATTTCTAAATGACATATTTTGTATAATTTTGCATTGGAAAACGTCAACCAATCATTTCAAACAGTGATACCATGGCACTGCCCGACTGTAAATCATGTAACCACCCTTTCCTTACCTCTAACCACCGTCAACAAACTCTGCCCAACCGTAACCATGAAACGCTTCAGCTTCATGCATGTCAGCTCACGTGGTCACGTGGTACCTGCGGTTTGCGTGTGTTCAGATTTTTGCTGTTGGGGGAGCAACCTCGCAGGAAAAGTGCGCATGCGTGAGAGTATTTAATCTTCCCAAGCGAGTTAATGTGCAAACACCTTTTTGAAACTAAAGTGTCAGGAAAGAAGTTTCAAATAGAAGATTTTAACTTCTCTCCTGGCGTTTGGTGTAAAAGTGAGGCGATGCTCGTGCGCTTTGTTTCTTCCGCTTACGTCAGAAAGTTACTTTTATGACTTTATTTGGGTCAAAAGGTAGTTAGTGAAGCTAGTTCCGCCTTGCTTTCTCCCAGTGATGGACAGCAGCGACAAGTGTCAAAAGTAATCAGGGGTCAACGAAATACGGGGGAAAAACGTCTCCTTCCTTTTGGATACACTATCTCACAAGTTGAGCGGTTACAAGTACAGGTGAGTCGCCTTTTTGCACTTTTAATACATCCGTCTGTTTGAGCTAGAGCGACAAGTGCGAGCTAATTTACGGTTGCTAACAAAGCTAATGCTACAGTACAGGGACAGTAGCCACCTGTTGCCGACTCTGCTTTTAGCTAGCATCAGCCAAGGATTAGCATTATGCCAGCACTGTTTGTAATGCGTTTCTATCTTTAGCTTACAAATTAGTTGGTCAAATTAGAAAGGCGGAATGAACAGGAAGACCGAAAAGAACAGAGTAACAGACGGTGCTCAGACTGTGTTACAGTATGTCTAACTTTATACAGTTAGCCTCGGGTTGTCCTCTGTTATGTACCTGTCTGATGTTGGCTTGTTACAGCCCGTGTATTGCTAGTAGCAAAAGGGCAATCCTGAAGAACAGAGCCTTATTTATGACTTATTATGACTGTTTTGGCTATCTCAGTGTTATTCTTAACCACTGTGAGAATGTTAAAACCTATGACTTTATATATATATATATATATATATATATATATTTGTGTTGTATATTTGAAATTCTTCAATTCAGTATATTTGCCTATGAGGTTTTACTGAGCCCTGGGACTTTTGCATGGCAGCTGTAGCATTATATTACAGTGACTGAAGGGAGGCTTCAGGTGTAAATTATTTGAAGCAACTTAACTCTCTGTGAAACGTTCCTCTGCATTCCATTCACAGGCCCGTCTACTTGTTCCAACAGGCACCCAGTGCTTTTAGTGCTGCCTCAAAGCAGTATTACGCCCTATAGTGACAACACAGACTGTTAGAGGAGAGAAAACAAAAGGAGCTGCAGCTTATTGTATTTGTTCCAGATAGGCGGCATTGTAATCGGGTCATTCATTTTTATTGTGCTTTGTGTGCAGATAGTCGTGGATTGTTGCATCTCACAAGGATTTCGCCTCGCGTGTCAAGCAGAAGAGATGGTGGCAAATATCAGCTCAATCTGAATACATAAAGGTGGGTTGCAATGTGGAATGAAGTTGAGGGTTTGATGGTGGTGGGGCATGTTGCAGGGGACTGGCATTGATTTTTCAGAGCATTCAAATGGTGGGAAATGAACACAGACTGTGGCATGTAACTGTAATCTTGTTTACAGAAGTGCCTTCTTTGGCAGATAACCAATTGTTTGTCTGGAGGTAATTTTGTACCCAGAGAGGGAATGTTTGCGGTTCAGTTTGGCTGATGGTAAGGAGTATGTCTCAAAACATTTAACATTTAGCATTTGGTAGGAAGTTAGGCACATATTATCTCAATCTAGATGCAGATTAAATATTTCTAAAACTGCATTTTGCAGAGTCCTTAGGCGCTAGAGTCAGTTTTGATTTTGGAAACAAACTGTACAAGTGGCAGAATCTGATAAAAAAACAAGCTGCTCTCGTTGTTAGTATAGAAATAAATAGAGAACAGAGATGTATTCAGATGAAGTTGTTTGAGCATTTGAATCTTGGGGGTCTGTGTGTGTCTTACATAATCAGATGTGTGTGTGCCATTATCAGCAAGCTGTTGACAGTGGCTCATTGAGATCCATGCAGCTCGCTCCCAAACAAACTCCATCTTGGCTCTTTATTTAGTGATTGCTAAGTCTGCAGAATGAAACTTGGCACAATGGCTGATTGTACTCCTCTCAGCTTTGCAGAACTCTGGCCCTTTATCCGATGAACTGGGAGTTCTTAATGAGCTAATTGGGAGCTTACACTGAACAAACAGGATTGTGTAAAATTTATGCATTACCTCGTAGTGCATAAAGGGCCCAGCTGAGTTTTAAACATTGACTTTTGAATGGAGTGAGAGTATGAAGTAGCTCTGACAGTGTCTTTCATCATGCAGCATTCTCAGGAGTTGTTTTTTTTCTTTGCTAAGGCAACATAATAAGTTATCATAAAACCGCACATCCATTCCATTAGAACTGAGTAAAATGTACATTAACAAGGTTTGTTCACAATATGGATCGCTAACACTGCTACGAAGGTCTTGGATATATTTGTGTGAAGAAACACTTAATTTGTAGTCTGTGGTTGCAGTCTTATATGAGATGCATTTTCCTATGTTTTATTTTAATGACAAGCAGCATGCTTGGCAGTAAGCTTATCCAATTAGCAGTTGACAGTGGTGAAATCTTTTCTGTGGCTTTCCAAAGTGAGCTTTGATTTATGAGAGTGAATTATACTCTGGTTACCACGGCTCTGTTACTAGTTATCTGATTTTTAATGCAGTAGTTGGTTCAATATGCACTCATCTTTGAAAATCTAGATCAATCATTATTGTGGAAATCAGATGCATAAATAATAATAATATACATAATAATATAACGCCATCTTCTCTGATTGTGATTGGCTCAGTTGTTGCATGATTAAGGAATATGTACATTTATGCGATTAGAAAACCTTTGCAATGTAATTATTCAGTAGTCTCTTTGTATTTGTTCTGCTACGAACATGAACATCTAACATTACAGAATGAATTGACATTTTTCAGAATGTATTCACACTGAAATGTCAGTCATAAGATGTCCTAAATAGTTCACACATTACTCAAGGTATTGCAACCTTATTGTGTAAACAGGTCTGAAGCCTCACCTCCATAAGAAATATAAAGGTGTACACTCACTCCCGTGTGAAAGTGATGAAATACCGCTGCTGGATCCTGTTACTAAACCGGAAAATCGAGCTGCCATTTTGCTTACTGCTCTCTAAGTCATTCTCTTTCTAATGCTGAGAATGAGTGAAAACCGGACGTAAGTTAACTCAGAGACCAGGCTGTTAACCTCTCCGACCTCTGGCTACTCTGTAAGATAATGGCAGGACTGGGCGGGAACCTGTGTGTTTGTACATGTTCCTGTGGTCTCCCGAGGGCTTCAAGCATTTCAATATGGGGATTTTGTATGCTCACAAAGCGGTGCACATTAACTCACCTCTGTGTTTGCTTTGCTGCCAGCCTGCACCTGCTAATTGTTGCCCCTCTGAGCTGAAGCTCGCGTTGGGCCCGGTGCACCCGGGAGGATATTCGAGAACAGAATAGAGTTGCAGTGGTGCTGAACTTGATCTAGTAAATTATTTGTGAGTTCAAGTGTGTATCGACTTCTCTCTCTTATGGGCAGGTTGGAAACGGTGAATAATAAATGGATTAAGCCTTCTCTTAACTGACAAGACCATAAACCAAATCAAATGGGGCTATGATTGTTAATAGCTCAGATTTAATAGTTGTTTTGTGTGTTTAGTAATGAGTCTTTTATGACTTTGATATCAAGGGAGAAATACATTGTCAACAATGACTGTGCTGGGCATGCAGTAACTGTGATATAGTCTGTTACTGTTGACTATAAGTGGTGATATTTATTGGAAATAAATGCAAAGTCAGTAATTTACACAGTCATCCTATTTACCTATTTATTTCCAGGTGAAACCAGTAATAATACGATTGCAGGCCGATTAGAGCGTTCATACTTTGTTTTTGTTTTTTTGCTTTTTGTTACATACAGTGTTAGCAAATTTTTTTTATTATTCCAGGAGCTCAGTCTCCTGATTTAACTGCGTTAATTAATTTTTCTAAGCCTTGTGTGCATTTCTCTGAACCGTCTGCGCTGTACATGATGGGTTGTTTATAAATGTTACTTTGATAACCCGAGGCAGATATGCAGCAGTAGCTTGCACACTAGAGAAGTGGACATTAGTGTTTTCAGTGGATCATTTGAAGTGTGGTACAGTCCAGACATGTAATCCTCCATGCAGCTGTTTCACATGTGCTGTGTGTACATCATATACCAACACTTGTCAAACAGGTTGGGACTGAACCAAAGCTGATTAGGCAGAGGGTTGTCCACTGTTCAAAAAAACAAAAGGAAAAAAGCTATTACTACCTGATTTTAAAAGTTCAAGGCAGAGTTGGTTTTGTAGTTTGAGATTTAATGGACTAGTTTAAGTCTTATGACAACTTCTTGGTATTTTTGTCAGTGGTGATGACTGTGTCCTGGCAAACGGAGCGCCGTAATCACTTTGCTGCTAAGTTGTCCTGCTGGAACAAGAAGTCACAGCTAAACCGCAAGGACGGCACTGGGGAGATCCTTCAGTAGAAGTAAGTTAAGCTGAATAAATGAGCCTATAGTATTTTTCTTTGATCACGACTTCATTTGAAAGCTGAATTCATAGAGAACCTGTTGTGCTTCATCAAATCATCATAAGAATCCGGTCTAGTCCATCTAATACGAAGGTGATGTCTTTGCCTGTCAGGCTACACTCTCCTATTTATTCTGCAGTGTACACATTGTGCAGACTATTTATTCACAAAGGTTGGGTTTAACCAGATTGTTGTCGAGGGACTTTTGACATTCCAAAGTGCAGCCTGATACTGATGTGTGCAACCTCCCCTGCCAAGCGTCAGGATGTAGCCGCACCTACCGACTTTGACCAATTACAGGCAGGGTTATCATTTGAATAGTTGGTGTGAAGGTCTGTAGGAGAAATGACACAGATTGTTTCGTTGAAGTGAGCTCTGTCCTGAAACATGGCGACTAGCTATATCTATCTACCTTTCTCTGTCTTCTCGTTTTTTTGCTCTTCCAGGTGTCACGACGTGTCTTCACTTGCTGTATCCGCCCCTTTACAGACAGGCTGCCGCTACAAAACGTATATAGCGGAAACCATGCCATGTTATGACTTATTGACTACTGCTGAACAGTGCTGTCACTAATGCAGAAGAAACCTGACTGGTTTACTTTTTTAAATTAAAAAACAAATATATATATATAGATAGATATATAGATAGATAGATGCATGCATTGCGACTTTTAGCTGGGCTTCATCAACAGATTTTATAGCAAGTGGTATCTCCATTGTTGGTGCTTTGTGGAGCTCCGTACCAGCGGCGTGTTTCGTAAAGGTAGCTCAGACAGGCAGAGCTTATTGCGCAAAGTCTGTCTTGAATTAAACTAACAAAGTAAACCAGGATTGAACTGTTTTTAAAGAGCTAATGAGGTCAAACAAAGTCAAGTGTGCTTTAAGAAGCGCTCGTTAATGACTTCGAAACACGGCCCTGAGACATCAAGCATGCAGTCTTGTTGCCACGGTAACTTGGATCAGACTTATGTAGGCCTCCGTTATGAAAACTGAAAATAAGTCGTGCTCATCTGGTAACGCCTCTGAGATGAGTGTTTTACATTAATTGTCAATTAGCACGGGTCCTTGTTAACTACTCATATCTAACTTAGTCACAAAATTTGTAGATAAGTCTCTGCTTACACTTGTATATTATATGTTACACCTGTCGGTATAAGTGCAGTACAGTTCAGCTGCGAGGTTTACCCAATAAACTGCTAAATGAGAGTGATTTGAAAGAGCCAAACAAGATCTCAGAGGAAAAGTACTCCATTACTTGATGTCTCATTGTATCACACAGTTGCAGTTATTACTAACTACCATGTTTCCATATTGTTATTTGTTTGTATACATGTTTGATTGTGTGTTTTTCACTCTCTCAGGTATAGCTCAACCACAGTTAAGCTTTTTGTCCCATCTTTGAGCTTTACACGTCACGTCACGTAAGATGGTTTATAAAACCAAACTGCACACAGCACACTCATATTTACCACCCCATCGAGTGCGTGTTTTGTTCAAACCAAAGGACTTTAATTTTTGAAGAGTCTATTATTTAAGAGTATGTATTTCATTCTTTAGTGCCGTGGGAAATGATGTATCCCTGTTCTCCTGGACACTGCTACTGGCTGATAACTTAAAAAAGGAAAACTGAATGAGACCGTTCCGCCTTTTAAGTCGAGCAGGAGTGGATTTCTAGTGTGTGTGCGTACGTGCGTGCGTTTGAAAGCTAATTAATGCACTGTTTAGTCTTAGTTAACACAACAGAGCTTTTGTTCAGCTTCAGTCTGTCCCCCATTAGCTGCAGAGAACATCCAATCTATTGAAATGCCCTGAGAGTCATTCATTGATTTACTGAGAAATAATGGGAAACTGGAGCCTGAAGTGACTGGAATAACTTCGGCTAGTTGCTCTAAAGTTTAATTTTAATATCGGCTGCTTTGGGATTCTGCAGTTTCCCAACCCCTCCATGAGATTATGTTTTGTTTTACTCATTATTTTCAAAGTAAATTATTTGTTTATCCTTTCACTTGTAATTAGACACATTTGCATCTTATAATGAATGAATGAATGAATCTGTTGTGTTGTGGTGTACTATTGAAATTCCTCTAAGTTCATACATTTCATAATGATTCAATGCATTCATCTGTTTTCAGGAGCTGCTGACTGCTGAGTTTTGGACATTGTGATGGAAAATCCTGGTAAGAGAAACTCTCTTTTTATTATTACTCCAGTTGTAAAGGTTTTATTTTACTGTATATGCTGACTGTAGTGAGACTGACGTTATCTGAACCGTAGTATCGTGATGACAGAAAGCGGTGAGTCAACAAGCATAGTGCCATGTTATGAAGTTGTCCATTAAGGGGGTGGCCCTGTGATGCATTGTGCTGTTGACACTGCTGGTATCTGATTGGCCCTTGCCCAGAGGACACACCTGTAGGTGAACAGAGCTGCCGGTTTTTTCTCACTGCCACGCATGGCCTTGTGTCTGTTTCACCACTGACCTTGTTCGTTTGACAACCTCGACGTATCAAGTACACGCTCGGAGGATCTTTGTTCCTGGGCTGAGCCGTTGTTCGTGCATTTGTGACATCTGTGGGAAATACCTGGGATGGCTGTCCAGGCTGAATGTATTTGTGAGTAAACCTGCTTTCTGTCTGTTGGCGGATGTTCACATTTTTGAAGATTTAAGTTAGATTTGAATTTACATTTGACCTTTTTTCTTTAAAGTGTAGTCCGCTCTCTCGGCTTGCAGTATGTCCCTTTTGTTGAAATGTGAGACGGTATTGAAAGTAAATCGATCAGTTATTGCTTTAGTCAATGTAAAGATAGAACAGGACGTGGCCTTATGAGAACTTCATAGATCTGTGCCATGGCAGGAACAGATTAAGGAAGCTTGATGTACTCATCCCTGCCTGGCCCTGTGTCCAAGCAGTAAAAATAAACTGGACTTCCTCCTCGGCTCTATTCTGAAAATGATTTGCTTCTGTTGAGCAGCTGCAACGCTTCACATGTCCTTTATATTTTGAAAGCCATCCAGCATGTTGGCTAATGTCACATTATATCATATGTTTTGGAGTTGTCATTATGAGATAGTATTATAGTATTTTTCTGAGTCATCAACTTGTTTGTTGTTTTTGTTCAGCCGGGGCTTCGTGTTTCTCAGGTTTTGTTTAAAAGCCTGAAAACATTTCTTTGTCTCCATCTGCTGCTTCTCTATGGAAAGAGTGACAAAAGGTTTCAGTGGCACGATGACTCACAAGTCAGAGGATGTCATCGCTTGTCATCGCTTTTTTATTTACATTCAATAATTTCAAGGATTGTTGTGATCCTAATTATGATCCTTGTGCCAAGAGGTGGGCTTGTGGTCTTGCGTTCCATACATTCCTGTGTCAGTTGTTCCTCTATGTTGTAGCTTTAATTAGACTGTAGAGGGAGCAACAGTTATGTGGTTTGTTTGGCCTCTCTCTCTGTCTGCTTCCCAAACTTCTTCTTATTTTGACCTTTTTTTTTCTTTTTTTAAAACTTCTTCTTTTTTTAAACTAAAGTTGAAGTTGCAATTCAGCATAACTTAATATATTATATATTAGCAATAGCATGCTATTTTTGACTAGATTTTATGGAAAGCTATTCATTTTTATCTCATCTGTGGAGAAAATCCATCATGAACATGTCATTACACTCTCTTCTCCTTTTTAACTTTCTATAAACCAAATTCTGTGTGACTAACTGTGGAAACATCTTTTCTCCTACTTTCCAATTTTATCTCTAACATGGATGTAGGAGCTTATCTAACTCCCACACACTGATTACATATAATGAAATCACACAGTGCTCTGATAGAAATGTCCAGGGACAGACAGCCTGGCTGCCTTGTTTCTGTCCAGCATGGACATGGATGTTTCTGAGATTAAGGTTTTGACCCAGTGACTGCTCACGTGTGTGTTGTGCGTTTGACACTGTGTGTTACGACACGGTTTAGGAAGATGAAGTAAAACTAAACACATCAGCACATCATCATCATTTATTTATTTATATATATATATATATATATATATATATATATATATATTATTTTTTCAGTTAAAGTGAAATGCAAAAGTTATTTTTCCCCTATAATCATCATTTCATATTGCAATATCTGTCCAAACAATCGCAATATGATGGTACTATGACTGTTATCAATACTTTTTATCGATCTGATACTTAAATGGTACTCTTATCATTTACTTTTTTACTATTTTTTCTAAGATAAAGAAAGAAAGAAATTGAGAACAGCATTAACGTTGCTTGATTTTCTTATATGTGCAGTTTATAAATTAATATTCTTGAGCTGCAACTGTCAAATCACTAATTGCAACTTTTAATCTATTTCGCTAGATGTTTTGACAGATTGCTCGTGTTTCCGCCCCCACATGCCAAAGACATGACACATACATGTGGCAACTCGTGTAACCACACTTTTGAATGTTTACTTCTCTCCACCATTGTCGCTAATAGCATTGTGTGTGTGTGTGTGTGTGTGTGTGTGTGTGTGTGTGTGTGTGTGTGTTGCAGTGTGTGAGACGGAGCTGCCCCCACCCTTCACACACACAGCGAATTTCTAACAGTGAAAAATGCATCAGAGACAAATGTCTTAATCAGAAACTGAGCTGGTGCGATAAAATGTGAGATAACTTTTATGTAGCAATAATAATTAGGAAGTTTATTTTCTCAATTTCTCCAGTACTGAGAGCAGAACTGATAGAGTACGAGCTTATCTATCTTACACTTGGATTTAATAATTTAGTACTGGAGTCTGTTCTTCAGTACCGTGTTTCGGCACTCGTACCTAATTTGCCCCCACACCTGAGGGAGGTGTGGTCCAGGAATTGTGTCAATCATAGCTGTAAAACAAAGTGGCTAACATCCACATCTTCCACGTGCATTTTGTAGTTTAAATGGACAGTCGTCGTCGTCGTGCCCCCCCCCCCCCCCCCGTCACCAGACACCTCTACTGTGTCACTTCCTCTTCTCTGGTGCTGAGCGCCACCTTTGCCCGGCTCACCTTCCACTTCTCAAGTTACCTCACGCAGCAGAGCCCGCCCCTCGCGCTTCGGGGAGTAGTGTTTTGTCAGTCTGAGAAATGGTGCTAGCAGGGGGCCCCCACTGCATTGCAAATCCCTCAAGGCTTGATGGCTGGACCGGCCAAACCTCAAAGCTCGCCTACTGTGAACTTTGCCCCTGAAAAATCTGCTCTCAGGAATGAAAGGCATCTAAGACTGCAGGATTACCTTATTGGCGTACCTTATTTATGAAGTCAGAGCTCCAAGAAGGGAGGGACCTAAGGAGTGAGTGAGTGTGCTGGTGTTTTAAAGCGAACGAAGGAGGGAGGAAAGGAGGGGGAGACCAAATAACACAGGCTGAAGGGAGGGGGAGGGAAAAACTATAGACACGAGAGAGAGACTAAACGACGCAAGTGAGCAGTCAAGACAGTCTTGAGTTACAGGAGCTCCATGTCTGGGTGGAGAACAGCGAGGTGGCTTTAGGTTTTCCTCTCCTGCCGCGGGCCTCGGGAGAGGCAGGGCCCGGCAGGCCAGTGGGGACAGGAGCCGTAGCATGGGACACAGTGCTAGCAGTGAGACAGTGGCCCAGCAACCAGCCCAACACAACACGGGTGAGTCCAGGGCGCCAGAGGCTCGGCACGAAATGCTTCCCGTGAACATAACTTTGACTTTGACTGATTTCTTTAGATGTGGAAAACGACATTGGCGAGCATGTTTGGCTTTGTGTAGAGGAAGAGGGGGGGCAGGTGTTTTTTTTTTTTTTTTTTTTAAAGCAGAGAGAGAAAACTGTAAGGCGGCAGGCACAGGCAGGTGTAGAAGAATGCCTGCAGATGGAATGTGGTGATTGTGAAATACACAAACCACACAAACTTCTCTCTGTCTGCACGCTGCGCTCCATCTCCCCCGAGGAAGCCTTCCTGAAGGGGGGGAAAGAAAACAAAAGATTTGAGGGTACAAGGCACCAACTGACACCACCAGCTCTCCACATGTGCATCTCAGTTTTAACTTGAATGACTTCACTTCTCATGTCGCGGGTGTACACTGACCCACGAGCTAATAACAGTTCAAACACTGAAAACCAGTTTTTGCTGGATCCGCTCTCAAGTTGTATTTGCGCACCTACAGCTCCTCTTAATAATACAGCTGTCAGCTATTGGAATCCAGCATCTGTGCAATGCAGGCCACCGACTCTAATTTAGTCACGACCTTCTATTTGTTCAACAGAAACGACGGCCTGCTCACTCACAATTGGTTGAATCAATATTTGCTTTGTTTTTTAACCGCAGGGTTTCTGTTCAGACACGTCACAACACTCCTACTCGAAACAAGCAACATAGGAACATCTTCTTTGTTGTGTGTTCTTCTTTCTATGCAACATGTATTTTTGCCCCCGGTGAGCTATTTTGCGTAGCTGGTGTCAACATGTCATGTGATTGGCGTGAGTCATATGGACAGCTTTAAACCAGAGGGGTTCAGGGTGTTGCATCAGTTGCCAGCTGGTTAGTGCAGCTTTCATGCTTTTATTAGCACTTTGAGTTCTACATTTACAGAAGTCTGTGTCGTTGTTACTAGAGTCTTTCACCTCATCTTTAAAGCATACATCTCGGATTGTCGTGCTTTACTGTAACACAAAGTCACCACATCACACACAGCCAAGCCACATCAGTGTTATCCCAGTTCACTGCCGCCCCAGCCCTCCCAGTTTAACGCTGCACTGGTGTCTGGGATATGTGTCAGGAATAGCTGTGAGGGCCAGTGCACTGCACAGAGTTCACTGACCTGTGTACGCCCACATTTCAGCATGGGAGTTCACACATACATCCAACAGCCTGCTTCACTTCACACGGTGGACAGACAGGATCATATGAACATTTGATGGAGAGTCTTTTTAATGAACAGAGTTTGACGGTCATCTTAGGTCGAATGCCAATTAACCAGCTCTTAAATATGTGTGTTTTGTCAAATTAATCAATGTTTGAGCTGCAACTAACAATTGTTTTCAGTAATGATTAATGTGCCAATTATTTTCTAGATAAATTAATGGTAAAGTGACATTTTCAAATGTCAAATTATCACATTTGAGAAAATAGAAACAGAAAATCTTTGGTGCTTTTTCTTACCAAAACGACTAAAACATAAATTCAGAGATCATCAAAATAGTTGCGGATAAAGACTTCCAAAGTTATACTTGCGTTGCTCAACAGGCTCAACTCATTGTAACATAAATGCATGCCAAACAAACAAACAAACAAACAAACAAACGGAGACACGGTAATAGCACATTAAGTATGATCAACATGAATACATAAAGAGTAAAGACAAACTATTGCTCATCGACACAGAAGCCTTTCATCCTGACCTGCCTTTTGTAAAGAGTTTTTGTCTGCTCCCTGTAGTGATAAATGAAACCAAGTGTGAAGACAAAGAGAAACTTTTAAAGGTCAAGGCTGAAGAGAACGCATCTTTCTGTCCTGTCATGTGATACATAACACACTGTGTCGCATCACAATAGTTTGTGAAAGTTGTAATTAATCCACCGGTTGATTCATGTGTTGTGCGCTGTAGCGACACAGAGACGAGCTGAGCATGTTCACAGTGACCGTGAGAATACAGAGGTTTGGGATAATCATGGTCAGATGTGACTCACTCTGACATATGGAATATTTTCTATATGAATCAGGAAGTTTCTCACTCTCAAAATCTCAGTTTAGGGCTGCAACAACAAGTTGATTACGATTAGTTGATCGATTGATTCAGTCACTTTTCAAGCAAAGAAGATTCTCTGTTTTAAGCTTCTTAAATGTGAAGATTTGTTGTCTTTCATATATGATAGTAATAAAATAGAATATTTTCAGGTTTTGCATTAATCGTCTGATAAAGGATGAATTTTCTGACTTTTATAGACAAAAAAATGATCAGCAGAATAATCAGTGATGAAAATAGTCAGTTGCAGAATGATGTTTTGGCTTTGAAAATCGATATCAGGGCTGCAACTAACAATTATGTCCATTAGCAGTTAATGTGGTGGAGAGACTGACACAACTGCTCTCTCTCTCTCTCCCTCTCTCCCTCTCTCCCTCTCTCTCCCTCTCTCTCCCTCTCTCTGTCTCTCTTTCACACAAACACATTGACAACACACCCGTCTGCGAGTAGCCCCTCCCCTCTGTGCACACTCCGGATCAAAACATGATCGTGCACAGGAGGAAGGATCGTTGGCGGCTCTTCCCCTCAGAGAGGAGGGTTAGCATAGCTGCTAGTTAGCATAAACTGCTCGTGCAAAGGGGATCACGTTCATATTAATTCTTTAACCCCGCTGTTTGCTCCCTCAATCCAATCCTAATCCTGAGGAGGCACAAAGACAGGCTGGACCAGAGGTGTTAGGAAAGTTCAACCAGCGTGATTAGCTCTCCGATTAATTTGGCGTTCTGTAGACAGACACTGGCCTTGAGCTGAGGACTTAAATTAGAAGGGACTAAACACGAGGAGCACTTAAAAAGAGCTGAACCCAAACATGGGTCGATGAAAAGGGCTGTAGCCTAAAAATGATCACAAGTAGCAGCTCATTTTAATTTTAGCAGAAACCAAAACGGACTGCCCCGTTCTTTTAACACCAGACTGAAGTCTTACTATTTTTATTATGAAGAAGATAAGCGTATCGTGCTGTTGAGGCGTGAGTTGGAACTGAATTGTGATTTATATGCATATGGAAAAACGACTCGTATTGTGTCTGCGGCACTGTATCGTGATTGTTGTTGTCCGCTGCACACGCCGCACGTTTGTCTCGGCTGTATGGAAATTGGATGGCAGCCGCATGGACACATTCAATGTGTGGAGATCTGCACTGTCAGCTCTTATATTCATGATTGATCACATTCAAGTACGTGATTAATAGGTCATGCATTAATCATTAACACCTCCAATATACAACTTTTTTTTTTTTTCCCAATGCAGCCTGATGTCCTGAGCTTTCGTGTCTGACTCTTCATGTTGGTTACATTTATCTGTGACCTTGAAAAGGTGTTAGTGGTTTCCCTCCACTGTTTATGTTGGTTTTCCTCATTCTTTCATTTCATTTCACCCTGTTTTACAACCCATCGACCACAACTTATACCGTGTCTGACTGTGAGCAATGTAGTAATGTAACATGGGTTTGACGCTGTAATTATGCGCTTCGAATGTGGTTTTAAATTTGATTATATAATTTGTATTTTAAAGGAAGTTATACCTCAGTAATAACAGCTTGTGTTTCCACTATAAAAGCATCACTAGTCAGTAATGACGGTGCAGAACTCCAGATCGTCATATCTATCAAGAATAAAAATATATAGCTGCCACTTATGCAGAATGTGTGGGTGTGAGTGCGTTTGCCCCCAATTTTTGAAGATGAACAGGGTTGTGTTACACAATCTTGGGTAAGCGAATATGGACGTCAGTGTCTGCAAATGAAATAATTCAGTTAGATTCAAATCTACGTGAGATAATTACAGCTTCAATTTTCAGTTCAATTTAATTATGTAGCACCAAATCAAAAAATAACATACATTATCTTTAGGCAATTTCTCCAATATTTACATAATATAAATTGAGAAATGAGAAAACGCTTCACGACAGTGGAGAGGAGAAATCTCAGACAGAGCCAGACTCCTGGGTGGGTGGCCGTCTGCCTCAACCAGTCGGGTTGAGAGGAGAGAAATGAGAGAGAAGGAGTAAGTAGCTCACCTGAGTCAGATTTAATGATAAGCTTTATTAAAGAGGAAAGTTTTAAGCTTAATCTTAAATGTAGAGGAGGTGTCTGCCTCCTGGATCCAAACTGGCAGCTGGTTTTCACAGGAGAGGAGCCTGACAGCTGAAGTTTCTGCCCCCACTTCTACTCTCATTAGGCCTGCACTTAGAGACTGGAGTGTTTTTATTGGGGTAATATTAGTTTAGTTGTTAAGGGATTGTAGGTAAGAAGATTTTGAATATTATTCTGCACTTTACAGAGAAGCTACACAGGAGAGATATGATCTCTTTTTCTACTTCCTGTCAGTACTTGCGCTGCATGAATTTTGAATCAGCTCGAGGCTTTTCATTGAGATATTGAGACATCCTGATAATAAGGAATTACTGTAGTTCAGTCCGGAGGTAACAGATGCATGGACTAGTTTTCACCATCCTTGTGGGACAGTATGGTTTCTTATTTACACAATATTATGCAGGTGGAAGAAGGCCGACCTACAGACTTGTTTTATGTGGGAGGTAAAGGACATAATTGAATGTCAGTCTTCCCTGTCATATAATGCTCAGAATACCTGCACCAATGAGAGAATAAACTCACCTGTCTTCCTCTACATTTGTGAAACTAGTGGTTCAGTCCACCTCCCTTCTCCCTGCACTTAAATCACAGGCCGGCTGCCATGTTGCACAATGTTGAGTAACTGCTGCCATGCGACTCATCGCCCAAGAATTACGATGGTGGTTTCACACCTAGTTATTGCCGTCTTTGACTCATGGTTTCTGTTAGAGCTGTTGCTTAGTTGTGCTTTTTTTATTTTATTATTTTTTATTTGTCAGTTTAATCTTTTTCTTACAATTTTTTAACGTTACTCTGGTTTAAAAGAAGAATATCAGATATAGATGGTGAATGCGACAAATACAGAAGGATGTTACATGATCCTATAACTGTCACAACCATGACAAAGATCACATTTAATTCACACCACCTTGTAAATAATACCAGAAGGGACTGTGCCCATATTTTATTGTCTGGCTCTCATGTGACAGTTGAGACAGCTGAGCAGACAGAAAGAGAGGAATTTGGACCAGCCTTGTTTAGAGGTTTGGTCCTTTTTTATTATCACACATTAATGAAGCAGCAGCCTGGAGTTGAAGCCCTGCCCTATGTGTGGACATAACTCACCGGATCAGTAATCGGACCCATTTGAAAAGATGGGATTATTTTGTGTTTAGACCTTGTCACTATTCCTGCACTGAAATGGCAGATTCCTCAGCTGTAGTGTTGGATTGAGTCACAGGCCAGTCGCAGTTGTCATCTGGATGTAAGACTGTAGATCACATTGCATTGTGCCCAGTTAGTAACTTATCAGTCACATTCACGTGAACACAACAAACTGTACTGCAGCGAGAAACAAGATCGTGTGTCCAATACGTGACTGTTCGGAACATTTTTTGTCAAATTGTTGGAGATTTAAAATTTTGCTTGGCAAAATAAGGCTTAAAATAATTTCTGTAAGTAATATTTTGCAGAGATTGAAATCCAACATGAAAGTCATTGTTCTTATTACTGTTAAAACAAGTTGTTTGATTATCTGCAATATCACTGCAATGAGTGACCTCTTGTTTGCCTCCCTCCTGTTCATGCAGATGATGAGGTCGACAGCACAACAGGCGGTGGTGAAGACGGAAACTCTGGTGGGGGAACACCTCCAACCAAACGCAAAGGCAAGTTCTCCAAGATGGGAAGGATCTTCAAGCCCTGGAAATGGAGAAAGAAGAAGCCAAGTGAGAAGTTCGCTGAAACATCTATAGGTATGCTGAGTACAAGGGCTCAATATCTCCATCTTTTGTGTTCATTACTCTTTGCTTCAGTTAGTTATGTGTTTTTGTTTTGTTTCAGCTTTGGAAAGAAAGATTTCTGTTAGAAAAAGTCGGCAAGAGCTGATTGCGAGAGGGGTTCTAAAGGACATCCAGGAGAATGGTGAGCTTAGACTTCGTTAAAGAATATTCTGTGGATGTATCAGCTTCATTTTTAACTATTATTTCACTGCTTGTGTCTTCATCTACAGAGAGCAATGATGTGAACCACTCTAAAGCTCCTCCAGTGAAAAATGGGCACCCCATGCCAATGGACGTGGACAGGGTGTCGGAAGCCGGGGTGCGGGTTTCTCGGGGGGAGTCTGACATGAAGGCGAACGCCCTCAGGCTGCCCCAGGGAGATGAACGTCGAAACAGAGCGGCGTCTGACGCCTCCCGAAGTAACCGGGCACCTCTGGATGTGGACTCTCACGCGCGGCTTACTGTGGACGTGGACAGACGAAGCCGCCTCCCGTCAGATGTTGATAAGAGAGGAGGATCTTTACCCCGAGGGCCTCCTCAAGATGATAGATACCGCAGAGAGGAGAGGAGAGAAGGAAAAGATGACAGGGAAGACAGAGGAAGGAAAGACAGGGAAGACATGGAAAGAAGGGACTGGCGAGAGGAAAGGGAACGGGATGGGGGAGTTGACCGGAGGGAAGACAGAGACATCAGAGAAAGGCGAGAATGGAGAGATGACCGAGAGAGGAGAGATGAAAGGACAGACAGGAGAGATCGTGACGAGAGAGAACGGCGAGATCGCGACGAGAGAGAACGCCGGGATCGCGATGAGAGGGAACGAAGAGATCGTGACGAGAGAGAACGGCGAGATCGCGACGAGAGAGAACGGCGGGATCGCGACGAGAGAGAACGGCGGGATCGCGACGAGAGGGAACGAAGAGATCGCGATGAGAAAGAAAGGAGGGATCGGGACGAGAGGGAAAGGAGGGACCACCGAGACAAGAGAGATGACAGGGATCGGCGGCTTGAGAGGGACAGAAGAGACAACCGAGATGACAGAGAAGAGCGAGATGACAGAGATAGAAAAGACGACAGAGACAGGCGGGACGACAGAGAGAGGAGAGAGGACAGGGACTGGGCCAAGAGAAATGAAAGGGAGCGACGAGATGAGCGGGAAAAGAGGGAGGAGAAGGAGAGGAGAGAAAAGCCGGACGAGTCGCGGCCTATAGTCAGACCTGTCTCTGAGATAAACCTGAGGCCTCCTCTGCAGAAGAGCTCCTCAGAGGACGTCAAGAAGACTCGCCCTGCCTCGGAGTCTGACCGGAGGAGTACGCTGCCCAGATACAGCCCAGTCACAGAGTTCAGAGAACGCTCAGGTAAGAGCTCATCTTTAAGTTTCATTATTACACCAACTCACAGGGATGCCACAGTGGAACTTTTCCCACCGGGTAATAAACTCGCGACAACACCGGCGTTACAGAGACCGCTGGAAATATGATGAGAAAAGACTTCTGGGCTCAGTATCTGTAGATTAGAAGCGTTACCTCCCAGATGCCGCCACCTGCGTCAGACAGAGTTTGCAGATCTTATTCATTGATTCTATCTGGTTCCTTTTTGGCATTGGGTTTAAATTTGATGCTTTTGCTTTTCACTTTGACGTCAAATTCTCTAACCTAACTCTGCTCTCACTGCATGATAAGACGTTGGCTCTACCGCTGATGTGTAAAAAATGAACCCAATGAGTCAGCAAACCTCACTAATCTAGGCTGTATTTTTTCCACTTGTTAAAACTGCCAGTTTGGGACATTCAACGGTGCGGTGATAATTGAGAAACTACTAGTAGGAAAGTTGATGGTTTCTCAGAATCTGACTGAAAGGAAATCAGGAAAAAATTTGTTATCACATTATCTTGTCACACATTTTTGACTCTGATGTTTCGCAACATGATGAAAACTGGATGAGCCACACATATCAGGCGCTATTTAATTTCCAGCTCTCATCATGCAGAGGGAAGTACAGAGGCATAGATTTCCTCTGGCTCCAGTGTTTCTGTTTGTCCTGAAGTTTATGAACTGTTTAAAGTCTTTTCATGAGAGATCTGAAGTTATTTTCCCCCAATAAAATTTGACCATAAAGTCCTGCTCAGTTGTTAAAAGTTGAGCCGTTATGAGGAGTGCAAACCTATAAACTGAACAGGTCGTTTACAACTCGAATTTTCCTCAAACTGTTTCCCTCCCTGACGTCCAAACGACTGTTTGAATTTTGAATAAAAAGCAACAGCCCTAACACGTCCACAAAAATGTGCATACAGGGATATGGAGGTTAAATAGAAATCATGTCTTCTCTCATATCCGATTGCTGGTGGAAATTGTTGATTGCAACGAAAACTTTCTTCACCTCTCTCTGATTGTGACACATTAGATAGCGAAGCCATTTTCAGAAAAAATCCTGCTCGGTAAGATAATGCAAACCAGATTAATTCAGGTAAAATTGTTCTTTTTCCCTGCGCACCCATTGTTTCCCCTCCAGGAGCCTGATGAAGTTGTACTTTAATGTCACATTCCTTCATTCACTTTGTTGAATGTTTACTTGGCTTCACTGCTGAGATCACAGTTACTGGGGTTTAGATAAATAAACATGGTGGTATTCTCATGTTTGACTCAACCCTTTAGTGATATGGTGACGATGCTGCGTCGATCTCACAGTGAATCAGATCTGGATTCCTGTGCTACACGCTTAGCCTGTCTGACTGTGGCCGCAACTTTGATGTTTACAGCGATTACTAAGTGCAGTGTGTTAATGTTTAGATGATGAGCAGCGATTTGACCGAGTTTGAGTCAGTAAAATGTATCGTACAGAGGAGATGAAACGTTTATACTTGACTAATAGAGATGAAACTCTGACATTTGTTTTTGTCGCAGTTTCCGTCTTGTGCCACTTTTCCGTTTAAATAAAAACACTACTGCTGTCCTTCTCCGCGAGGTTCAGATTTGATGTCTTTTATTGTACGCTGCATTAATCACCTGTAGATGAAACACTTGTGCTGGTTGTTCTCACGTTAGCAGTGGCAGGTTCAGGCTCTTCAGTTCTGCAAACCATTTTCAGAGTGAATAGTTAGTCACTGAGTGTTTTGTGATCTTGAAACGCCGACACGTGGAAACCAAAGTCCCCTGATGGTGCTGTGAAGGCATGTCGGGTGAATGATTGAACTGTAACTCTAAACGTGGGGCGATGAAACTGAAACGGTAAACATCAGGCTCTTGATACGTGGGATTTAATATGAAAAGCAAATCGCTGCGATTCTTTGATCTGCCTCCATGTCTGGTGTGTGTGTCTTAAAGATGGTCTGATTCATTTTACCCATCATCCTCTGCTGACTGTAGAGCCTCGATCAGAGTCGCCCTCGAGCTCTGAAGGATCTGCTTATTTTCCAAGGTTTTCAAACACCTCTTGAGTTTTAAGTAGAACCCTTGTTGTGACCTCCCCTTTAATGTTTGTTTGTGTGTGTGTGTGTGTGTGTGTGTGTGTGTGTGTGTGTGTGTGTGTGTGTTTACCCCTCTGTAGAGTCTGCTGTTGTACGCTCCACCCCTGACCCTCATCCAACACAAGACTCGCAGCAGGATCCTCCCCCGCCCAAACAAGCTCTGCTTCCCCCAAAATTCCTCACTGCTTCCTCCACCGAGTCTGCCAGGAGTCCAACCCCCTCTTCCTCTTCATCCTCATCCTCCTCATCCTCCTCCTCGTCCTCTGTTCCTGTGGCTGCGGCCAAGCCGCCAAGGACTGTCTCCCTAATAGCCGATGACTCCTCTCGACCCTCCCTTGCTGCTTCTTCCTCAGCAGACCCTGTCACGCCGCCCCCTGTCCCTCCCCACGCCAAGCAGCCTCCCGTCCCTCCACCCAAACCCAGCAACCGCCACAGCAACCCTGCACTGCTCGGTGAGTTTGTCCATGTCTGTTTTATTGCACACATAAAATTAGTCCCTCTCTCTATAAACAGCTGCTTTGGTCTTTGTGTATCTGTCTTTGTGCTGTTAGTCAAACAAGCTGTAGAACTCGAATAAGGGCCGAAGAAATTCACCTGAACCTTTTTGAGAAACGATGGTCTCAAATTGCAAGTTCAACACTGGGCTTCAACGAATTCTGGCATAATGCAAAACTGCGGCTACACTTTGTCCCCTCAGCTGTAAAAATGTACGCCATCCCTGAAACAGGCTGAAGTCATTCCTTATTGACTGTTGACACTATTAGATGGAAGAGACTCATGATGGACACAGGCTGCTTTATATTGATGATGACACTGACATGCACGCTCAGTATCTGCACAGTTCATATCCCTTTAAGACCAGAATCTGTATCATCTCTCTTATTATTTATGACCATGTATATTTATTTATTTATAGATTATTATTGAACTGTCAAAGAAGTGATGGACAAACATACAATTTATCATACAGTATGTTATATATCTCACACTTAATTTATTCAAATATAATACCAAGATCACAAATCACAAACAAACAAATACACATAAGGAAAAACATTTATTTTCCTTCTTATATATTTTACATTATTTACATTATATATTACTTTTAGACCCATAGATAATGTGTTTACTTTGCCATTGAGCACAAGATCAAACTTAGGTTGGGCTGGTGTATTTAAGTGTGTGTGTGTGTATATGTGTGTCTATATATATATATATATATATATATATATATAAATAAAAGGCCTCGCTTCTGATTAGAGATTTAATTTTATCCATCCTGAAATATTCTTGTAGAGAAAAGGCTCTTTTTCTTCGAACGAAACTGCTGTTGTGAGGCGTCAGTTCAGGTTGGGATTAACATGGTATGTTGGGTGGTGCCCACACCTGTTTCAAAGATACAGATGAAGCTTTTTGTTTGTTGTGGCGTAGCTGTAGTGATTTTTTTTTTTTTTTTTTTTTTTTTTTGGAAAGACTTATTCATCGTGTGTGTGTGTGTTGTGTGTGTGTGTGTTGTGTGTGTGTGTGTGTGTGTGTGTGTGTGTGTGTGTGTGTGTGTGTGTGTTGTGTGTGTGTTGTGTGTGTGTGTGTGTGTGTGTGTGTGTTGTGTGTGTGTTGTGTGTGTGTGTGTGTGTGTGTGTGTGTGTGTTTCAGATTCTCCCAGAAATGTTGAGATTGCTTTTTAGATGTTTATATTACACAACTTGTTTCAGAGTAGGAGTTTGAAAACTGATCATGAAGAATGAAACAGTTACTGATAAAAAATTAAATAGTGGGATAAAAGTTGGCACTGCGCTGCTGGTAGTTGTATTTGTATTTCTGAAATAAAATCCACATGGTGCATTTTCAAGGTTTTTAGGAATTGTCTGTAATTACCTTGAGTCCTTCCCCTGATCTAAAGTGCGAGGTGATTCTCTGTGGCTCGTTGCTGTGTAGGTGTTTTTCCAACATGATGCTGGTGTGTTCTCTCGGTGTTGTACAGCCGGCGGTCTCTGGGGAGGGGACATGCACCGGCTTGTCTTTGCACCATTTATGCAATACCAGCACTTCTCTGGAGGGCAGATAGAAACTGATTGGCTTTTAGTATTTCATATCCTTTGTCCCAGCATGCCACAGCTGCTCTTGTTTACAGCCCATCCCCTTACTGTCTGCGGCAGTGACACATTCCACTACCATTTGTTAGGTGAAGTTTCACACTGTCACGCTGTTAACATCCACAGTCTCCAGGTGTTTTTCCTTAGCTCACTTCGTTTGTTCCAGTTTATTATAGACTGTTAAGACTTTTTTCCCCCCTTTGTTTCCAATGTGCTCGATATTGTCAGTTATGCTTTCTCACAGGAGAAGGTTTTAAGGCTACGTTGAACACATCAGAGATTTTAGTCTGACTGATACAGGATTTTTTGAGGCTGTTACTGCCAATGATATTTTGGAAATTAAGAAATCAGATGATATATATTGACAGATAGTAATGTCTATTAACATAAATACACACATGATCTTGATATGAATAAGATTTATTTAAAAAATGGCCAAGACATTTACTGTATAGGACATTTTATAGTGTAAAATCGACTTGTCGGTGCTCTCTGGTGGAGAAACTGTGTAAAAGTGACACTTTTTTTCAGTCGAACCTAGTTTGACATTTCTGTACTACAGTCTCTTGTTACTCATCAGCAGGCTTATACACCAGTACTAATATATCTGCAATAGTCTGATAATATGCTGAATAAGCTGGAAAAAGTTAAAGTGGGGTTTCCCTGTGATGAATCCCCTGACAAAGACTAGTTTTATCATCTTGAACAAGCAGAAATGCAAGAACCATCATAATGAAACTGTGGTACTTTGTGTAATTAGGAGTTTGTTTTTTATCTTGTGCTTAGTCATTTCTCCACAGAAGTTGTTAATCATCTCAGGATGGATGTATACTCTGCTCCTGGACAGTGTAAAGCCAAGACAAACATTATCCGAAACCCTCCCTCCCTCCCTTCTTGTATTCTCCCCCAGCTTGGAATGTAAACCCAGCCCCATCCCTGACATCTCCACTCATTTTTGCCAGCTTGCTCATTGAACAGGGGCTCTAAGGCCAGGCAGCCTTGTTACTGGACCAGCTGGAGACGCCAGAGCGAGCTCGGCCTCTACCTCTCTCTGCCCGTGTACCTGCAGCACAGGGCTGGAGGGACCCGCTCAGGTACCCAGCTGGGCGCCGGACATCAGTCCATCCTAGTAAAAGCCTGCAGACGGGTGGTATAGATCCACCAGCTTCAAAGCATCTGGAGTACCTCACCTCCATTTTTTTTAACACCAGTACCTCATCGCATGTGTATCGCAGCCGTTGGAGATGTTTTCAGCTCGACTAACTTACTCTTAACACTGCCAGGAAAACATTGCATGGAAACTGGATGGATATCTAGTGTGCTGGAGTGCATTGAATGCGTTTGTTGATACCAGGGAATGTTCATTAAAGACTGTTGATGTATGTATGTGTGTGTGTGTGTGTGTGTGTGTGTGTCACCATCACTGACTCGGCAAAGAGCTCAGCTGTAACAAGACCATCTGTTTTCCTCCCCGACTAAAACTATTATTGCTTTTATGCTTATTTTTGTTGATGAAACTAACGTCACCCGTCTACAGAGTGAATGTGCGTCTTCCCATTCTCACTGCAGGTTATGTTTGCGAGCTTCTCTCCATATGACCAGTACTGATTATTATTGTTGGCTGGTTTATTCACAGCGGAGCTTTCGCAGTCCGGCAGCGGCGTCATCGTAGTCCCGGCGCCCGCTAAGCGTTCTCCACCGACCCCGCCGAAGAGGATGACCCCCGTCACCAAGCGCTTCTCCGTGGATCCTTCCCCTCCCAGTCAGATCCCAGACTCCGCTCCCACTGATCCAGCTGCTGCCCCTGCACCGGCGCACCCTGCTGTCCTGAAAGGAGATAACAGCGAGGACAGAACGAACGCAGCAGCCCCTCAGACCTCCACCGACCCTCTGCCGGCACCGCCGTCCCACATACCTCCGTCTCCTCCCAGGGTTCAGTCGCTCCAGCCGCCCAGCAACACCTCCTCCGGTCCTGCGTCCGCCGTGCAAGCGGATCCCCCGAGCCCGACCACCGAGCCTCCCAGCCAGCCTCCAGCCATCCCCCTGCACATCCTCATCCAGAGAGCCCTCGCCAGCCCCGGCCCGGCTCAGCCCAACCCGGACGGCTCCCAGAGAGCCCACTCACTACTGTTTGAGTCGCCTCCAGATTTCCTCACCGAGGTCGGGGCCAACTCACGGCATTCTCTCCCGATCACCATCGAACCTCTCAGGCTGTAAGTGTTCCATATATTTTACATTACATGCTTATTCAACAAAACATCATTGCTTTGAAAGTTGAGAATTAAAGGGAGCAGTAATTTAAATTTGGTTAACTTCCTGTAGCCTTACTGAGAGTTAACACTGGGCTCACCACTTGTAATCACCTAGTAACATGACATATCTTTGGGTTAGAGTTTTTGCAGGAAGTGAGATTGAACATAAGTCTAGAGATTAACCAGCAGCCGTTTTGATTAGTTTCACCGGTTGCATCCTCTTAAATGTGAACGTTTGCTGATAGAAAACTGAAGATTATTTTTTTGTTGATCTGAAAAAAACAAGACATTTGAAGATGTTTCCCTCGTGTTCTGGAAAATAGGACATTTTTCAGCATTTCCTGAGCTTTTATCGGCCATAAAAGAATCAGTTAATCAAGAAATTCAATTACAGATTCATCCATAATAAAAAATATTGTTTTATTATTGCCTGACAGCCAAGCACTTTGGGCTTGTCTAAGTTATCCACTGTGGTTCATATTAGTTCTAATACTTATTTAGCCTACACTCACTGATAAACAGAGGTGGACAAAATAATAGGAACACCTGCAATACAGTTTGATATCACCACAAACTTTATCCTCCCAAATAAACAATCATTAGTTGAGAGTTACTGTTGAGTTTTGTTGATCTTTTTTCAGACTGGTTTCTGTGTTGATGACCAGTGTCTCAGTTTAATCAGAATTTAAAAGCAGGAAATGATGCGACATCCAGCTTTTCACAGCAGACAAGCGGACGACTGATTTAATGATTCGAGAAGGTTCATCCGTTTTTACATGTACACACAGCTGAGTGTCATCAGTGATAATTCAGCCAAGAGGTGAAATATGAAGAGAGCAGAGCCCTCGGGTACTTCATATTTCACATCAGAGAATATTAAATGTAGTGATATTAGAGGAAACGCATTGTGCTCTTTCAGATAAGTTAAACTTTAACCACGAGAGAGCCAGGCGAGAGACGCAGCACAATCCTTCCAGCAGTATACGACTCACTGAGGTCGAGTACTAGAAGCATAAAGCTGGACTCTGAATCCATAGTAAGCTGAAGATCATTCACCCACTCCAGTTGGTGCAGTTTCAGTGGAGTGTCTGGCCCTGAAAGCAGATTGAAAAGGTTCAAGAGGATTACTGTTCGATATGTGGGCCTAAAGCTGCTGAGACTCGGCTCTCTCTGGTACCGTTCAGAAAGATGGAAGGTCAGAGACTGCTCCATTATTTATAAGATGCCCTGGATCAAGGTGTGATTTCTTAAGTAAAGGTTTCACCACAGCAGTTTTAAAGCTGAAGGGGACGGTGCGAGTTGTAAGTGATAAATGAGCAATATATAGGAGCGTAGGTCCCAGAGATCTATGGAAAAATTGATCTGTTGAAGTGTCGAGGAGGAAGGTCATAGGTTTAGAAGCCAGCGCCAGCTTAGAGATATGGGATTTAACATAATGCTCAGCTGATTCTGCAGAAGCTGCAGATGAGGAACACATTTTCCGTCTAAGCTCATCTATTTTACTGCAGAACCAGAAGAAATCATGAGCCATACAGAGCCAAAAAGAAAACTAGGATTGTGTTTATTGTTAACTGGTGACGCTTCAACCACCAGGAGACTAGACTAGCTGGTAAAGTTTTCAGTGTCCTCAAGGTTGGTCCAGCTTTTTTTTACAAACTACCAAGCACTAAAAGTCATGAAACTCTGGTCTCTGCTGCCTCAACTTTTATCCGTCTCAATACTGACTGGCTGGAGTACCAACTTGCTCCAAGGCTACGAGCAGCAGGGCAGCACAATGCAGTCCAGTCAGACTCTGTAGAACTGTATGTTGTTAATCTCTTCAGTAAACACTTCAGCTTTATTTCCCCAGAAGCCAAAGGGGATGAAAAATTGCCTAAAGGTACTTGGCTGAGCACCAGGTTAGAGCATCAGGGCAGAGATTGTTTTACAAGAAACGTGTTACATTTTGTTGAAACAACAGAATCTGACCGCTGCTGTGTTTGTGTTCAGGCCAGAAGACGATGACTTTGACATGGAGGAGGAGATGAGGAAGCTCCAGCCTCAGAGGCTTCCTCGTCAGCCTGAGCTGGAGCCCCGCAGCCGCAGGGGTTTGGTCGGAGACCCCAGAGTCAGCGTCATCCCCGAGGGCGGAGGCCCCGGGGACAGCGAGGAGGAGTCCGACTCTGACGGCCCCATCCTGTACAGAGACGACGACGACGATGAGGACGATGAGGAAGGCCCTCCGAGTAAGTTTTGATTTTCTTGTACTGCAACGTTAGTGTTACCATCATCACAACCATCATCATCATCATCATCATCATATTATCGCTTCTTCAAGATACTCAGAAATACATCATATATAATATATATTTCAAGACCTTTTCCATAGTTAGATAATGAATAAAGTCTTTTAATATACCGTATCTCTTACTCTGGTTATACTTCACACGTTATGTAAGAAAAATGTCTTCAGAGTGCAAAACGTTGGAAGGCAACTATTTTTAATAATTGGCTTTTTTGCTTGACAGTAATTAACCGAAAACATCCTCATTCCAGAGGAATCTCTTCTTTTCTTTGTCACCATGAAAGTAAATTTGGTGTTAAACTTTGGGGTTGTGGACTAATGAGATTGAGGTTTGGGCTCTGGGAATTTGTGATGCATATTTTTTTTTTTTCATATAATAATTGTTAGTTGCAGCCTTCATTTCTGAAAAGCATCTTAAGGCTAAGATGATCATAAAATCCACTTTACAAACCTTCTGAAACCTAAAAGGTGTTAAAGGTTTGTAACTGAAGACACTGTCACGAAGGATGATAGATTAGATTAGATTAGATATTATCTCCAGCCCTCTGCTAGGAGGTTAAGAGCATGTCAAGAAGCTCCACTATTCCTTTTATCACGGACACTGATGTTCTTTGTGAAGTGCCATTTGATTTCAAATGAAGGATGTGAATGTTTGAATTACAGAAGAAGAAAATAAAACTAGTGCTCACACTTTGAACATGAGAATTTTAAAAACCTATAATGAGCCTGTAACATATTGAGCAATATTATACAATAAATTAAACCACCCCTAAACAGAATGTTTAAAATGAGCTTTACCACGTCAGCTACAGTGTTTAATTGCTGTTTACATGTACTGTACATGCATTAATATTAATGAGAATCTAATAGTGTATAAATATGTATATATATATTCTGCTGATAATGATGCTGTACTTTTACATAAGTGAGGTTTTGAATGCAGTAACTGTGGTTTGACTTGTTTTTACTTCAGTAAAAAGATCTGAATTCGTCACCACTGGTGTGAGTCTAATAGAGAAATGATGACTGATATTCACAGCAGATATGTGTGAAACCCGTAAGAGCGGTCACTGCTAGATTTTAGGTTTATTATGAGCTGCAGAGCAACATCTGCCTCGAGCGGCAGCTACATCAATAAAGTTTACTTCCTTAAACTGAGGGCAGCCTGCTGAAATCTGAGCACTGGTTACTGAACAATAAAACGCTTTGTTTTCAGAAGACGTTGTAAACAACTCACAGGAGTATGTATTTGTAATATCTTACCGATTTATTAAATATGCCCAGTTACTTCAAACCGTATTGAGCATCATCTTCAGCACCACGGACAGCTAAAGCTAACAGCTGCTCTGGGAACAGCATTCACAGAAGCTCTAACAGAAAACTTCTCGGCTTGAAGTTTTTCGTAACACTTCAAAGATCACACAGGATCTGCTTTAACATCATATAAAGAGTAAAACGATATACATGAGTACTCTAATAGCAACGCACTGGTGCCCTGTATGAACAAGTATATGTGTGTGTGTTTGTGTAACAGGTGGGCTGGCGAGCCGCGTGAAGAGGAAGGACACGTTGGCGCTGAAGCTGGAGAGACAGGAGCGGGAGGAGCGGGACGCTCAGGAGAACCAGGACAGCATGAGTTGGCACAACAGGGAGCAGTGGGTGGCGCTGAGGAACAAGATCGGCACCACGCTGACACGGTAAAGGACTCTCAACACCATCAGCTGACTGATGCACACGATCATGATTTATAGCGCCCCGTTGTAAAATTGGATGCGGCGAGTCAGTGTCATCCGTCTGTTTGACGGATCACGTCCGTGATTTATAGCGTGCGCAACACTCATACCTTCAGTTTGTCAGCCGAACCTTCTCCTGATGTGATCCATGATCCCTGATCTATACCAGCCGTTAAAATGCTTAATGAGCAGTGTTGTCCATCTTCAGGCGGCTGAGTCAGAGACCGACGGCGGAGGAGCTGGAGCAGAGGAACATTCTTCAAGGTGAGTGAGACTCTCCCTCCATTCTTCACTCAGGTGTTTATGCGCTTTCCATTCCTCAACAGCACAAAGTCAAACTTATTATCTTCCTCATCTTTGCTGAACTCAGGACTCTGCAGCCGTCACTCGTCCACTGGCTAATGTTTGTTTTTCTTGTGTGTGTGTGTGTGTGTGTGATATGTCTATAGTAGGAAGATGTAGGTACCTCATGTATTTCATGGAGTTCATGTGATATAATGAAAAATAATGTGAGAAACTGAAACAAATATTCTTTGAAGCTGTTTCACAGTGTGTAAAGATTTTTTTGACCTGACAGTTTAAATTATGGTCAACAAATACACATTGTAATCTTATTTTAATGACTCTCGCGTGCCAACATTTATTATTCTTTTTATTTATCATGCCTTTGATGTGTCCCATCGTTTCATCACTGCGTTTTGTTATGAGGCGCATGAATCAAATACAAAGAGGAAAGAAGCATCGGACCAGATTTAGCTGCAGCTCATTTCCATCCCTGCGCAGTTAGACCCAAACGCTAATGCAACTAATGCGGTTAGTCTCCTTTGATATTAGTGCTATAAACTAAACTATTGATTACTCCCTGACATTGATGACGATAATTGAGATAAAGTCATGAGTCACTGGCGCAACGTGTGCTGTACGAACCGCAGCAGGACGGAAGGACGCGGCCCAATCAGACTCGGTCAACTTGCAAATTATTTGGTAACCGTGGTAACGGGCCTCCACGCGAGCGCATGGATCTTTCCTTGATCAGACAGTCAAAAGCTGTTAAAGCTGCAGCGTGGTATGAAGTCCGTTACAGAGTGTGTGACAGGGAGATTATACAGTGATGATACGTCCCGTGATGTTTCTGTATGACACTCTTTTTCTACGCGTCTCCAGTTGTTTGTCGTTATTTATAACACGAGGTTTAATAACACCAACAGCGCTGCTTGGTTACGTTTATTTAATGTTATTTAGTTTTGATAGAAAACTTATTTACTCCTCTTGGTTCATTTGTACTGGATCACAGATTCCAAAGGATTTCTGTGACACATACACTCAGATTCCAGTTTATTAGGTACATCTAGATAAAAGCAATGCAGTAATGCAACAGGCAATAAATCTCCACCATGAGGATTATCATATTGTATTATACAGCATTAGTTTTATGTAGGTGTACCTAACAAATTGGCATGTGAGTGTAGATTGAATTTCTGAAGCGTTAGTTGAAGCCATTTTCTCTTTCATGCACAGCCGTTGAAGGAAACAGATTAACATTATATGACACCAGGTGGAACGTTACGTTGCCACAACAACAGCACAACAGGTGCATAAATCACTTGTTCCACCTGTATTTCCTAATATATCAGCTTAGATTAGGGATATAAAGTAAACAAAGTGTTATAGTTAGAAACCAGTGTGAAAATCGATTCGACAATATTGTAACTGAAAGGCAATAATATCCACAGAACACGTTGAGCAATTTGGATCCCAGAACCAGGTCTGAACATAATACCTCTGGGAGTCTGTCAACACGTTTTGATCCAGGATTCATACCTCCACACTGTGTCTCGCCTGTCCTCAAATGACTGGGCCGAGACGACGCTTCGCACCCGCGCTACAACAATGCAGCGCCTTGTACACAGCGAGGCAGTGATTACAGATTCCTGTTGCTGCAGCGCGCCGACAGCAGCTCAGATGAAATCTAACTGACTGGCTTCAGTGTTTTCCCCCTCGCTCATGGAATGTGTTTTCCTCCCGCAGCCAAGAACGAAGCGGATCGGCGATTAGAGAGATGCGAGATCAAACGGAGGCTCACCAGAAAGGTCAGGATGCAACGCAGTAACTGTATCGTACATTTGACAGTATATCTGGGTTGTCATCGTCACTGTTATGAACACCTGGATTGAATACCCCTGTTCGCTCTGCCGTCAGCTGTCCCAGAGACCCACGGTGGCCGAGCTCCAGGCGAGGAAGATCCTGCGTTTCCACGAGTACGTCGAGTGCACCCACGCCCACGACTACGACCGGCGAGCAGATAAACCGTGGACCAAACTCACTCCTGCTGACAAGGTGAGACTCAACACATCCTCACCTACACACACACACACACACACACACACACACACACACACACACACACACACACACCTCTCTTTATACTAACAGTGCTCTTGCAACTTAGAGCCCTGTTGCGTTTTTTTTACTTGGGTCAACTCTGAGAGGATTTGCATTCCAAGCAGATTCATTATCGAGGAACAATCCCAGGAATTCAACAGAGATGCTGCTTAATGACCGAGTTGAGTTTTACCAAGTGAATCAACCCGGTCCAGTGAAAATATGTCGGAACAGGAATGATATGTATGTTAAAGATGGAAGTGACATGACTTCGATTTCGAGTCTCTCTGAGTTTGTGTAGGATACCAACAGGGGAAAAAAATAAATCTAAATATAGAGAGCTTTGATCACACGCTTCCTTTCTTCCTTTGTGCCTTGCCATAAACGGATAAAGCCGCCCCCCCCCCCCTTCCCCTCGCTGAAGAGCTGTGTCTTTCATATCTCCTCTCTCAGGCTGCCATCCGCAAGGAGCTCAACGAATTCAAGAGTTCAGAGATGGAGGTTCACGAAGAAAGCAGGATCTATACCCGGTCAGGCTCGTAAACCGCACCGCATCAATAATTCACCTCAACTGTTTCCTAAGTGTAGTCAGCAGACTCGTCAATATTTATAAAGTTGTCTTTTCTCATTCGAAGATTTGCTGTTTTTCCTTGTTGTTGTTGTTGTTGTTGTTGTTGTACCCTCTTGACCTTCCCCCCCCCCTCTCTCTCTCCTCCAGGTTCCATCGGCCTTAGTTGTTGGTTCTGACCAGTGAAGCGCTCGCACCGGGAGTATCCCCACTATAAACTGACCGTGTGGCCCACTTGGTTCATTTTTCTTTTCTTTTTTTCTTGTTGTGTGGCTGATTGCCTGATCACACGCGTCAGCTGAAGACACCTCACTGTCGCTAAACTCCACTAAACTGGAACCAAAGCGAAAGAAGCCGCAAATCAGTTCAACCACGGCTGGTTCTCACACATGCTCCGGTTCTTACACTGTGGAATTCAGGACAAAGACAAAGGGTGGGGGGGGGGTTTGTTTGGCACCGGGCGCCATCACTAAAGAGCGAGGAATCCCTCCTCCCTCCCACTGCTGGAGACTCAGACTGAGTTTGATTGAACAGAAAAGGGTAACTCTCGAAGGGGTTATCTCGCAGAGGAAACCACTCTCACCATGCCTTCACCTGCCTTCGTGACACGGCTTCTCGCTTCCTTGCAGAACAGGAAGTCTGTGCACATAGAGAGATAATTGTAGCACTGATGACGTTACCACTGAGTGAATCTGGAGTCTGTTTAAACACTGTTTTATATGTGCATGTTTGGTACTACACACGATGCACCAGCCTTACTCCTCACGTGATCTAACACACGTAATTTTAAAATGTAGACAAAATGTGAACGATGTTGGTGCGTTTATTTAAACCTCAGTCGTAGCTTCTTCTGAATCAACAGTCGAGCTCTGTGTGTAGAACCTCAGAGCGCCGATCCCAGACTAATACCCTAATATCTGTGCATTTTTACTGTATTTTCTCGATCATTTAAATGATTCTCATGGAGCACATATCATTAAATTATCTTCTAATAAGGCACCTTATGTTCCTTAATTGGGTGTATAGACAATTTAAAGGTTTTCGAGCCTCAAATTCTTTGTTTATAATTGAATTATTGAAGCCGGAAAATGTACATATTTTTATTTTCCTGGCTGTTTTACGGTACTTTATATACGCAAGTCAGTAGATGGCTGCAATTGTATAGATCAATATGTAGATTTGATTAACTTTATATTGTATATCTACAAGTAATGCTGACATGTTTTAATTGTAAAGTATTTCTCAAATGTTATTTCCAAGTAGAAATGGTACAAAATATCTATCTTTTTTTTTTCTTTTTTGATACAGAGATCTTTGACCTTTTTTTGCAACCACACTGTATAAATGAACAATCCACTCAGAAATTACAATAATCTGTGATATTCATTTCAACATGGTGTGATTATTCCAGTGTCTGACTCTTCATCATTTTAACACATCTGTCTCCCGGGGAACGAGATTGTCACGGTGATTATGAGTGAGTGACACATGAAGTATATATGGCCTCTTAAAACGACCACACGAGGGCAGTGTTGTACAAATTCACAAAACCAGTCGCCACCATCTCAGTGCTTTTAATCCAATAATGTGGTCTCAGACAAAGAAACTCCTGATTAAAAAATCATTTCTTCCCTCACAGAGTCCTGGACCTGTGTGGTTTACTGTCCTTAATTGAAGAGTCATTGGCTTCAGATAAGTGCGACTGACATTTCTTTGAACAAACACAGTGTTTGTCCCTTCAGCCTCCCCCCGTGACGCTAATTAGCAGCATATCGACATGGAGTCAGTCAACGGGGACGCAGCTGTCCTCCACTTATCCTTCAGATAGTAACTGAATGTCAAATGATTATTAAAGCCGCAGTGATGAGAGGGATTTTCATTTGGACAATAGTTTCAGTATCATCGCATCCTGCTGAAACAACGGCAAGTTCTGAGGCACAGAAAGTGTGTTAATTAATCAGTTTATAATGACCGTTAAGCAGTGAATGTGCTTTTAGTTCAGAGAAATATCAAAAGCCTGTAACACACACCAGCACTGAAAACAACACATCCTCTAATTTCATGATATTTTAACCCTTAAATTCGTGGGTTAGATTTGATCATTCATCATGCAACACCATCAGAGGGACGTTGGTTCGGCCATGAATGAAACGAAATTGTGCAGCAGGACGATGAACCAGGAGTCCTGCAGCAGATGGTCCGGCCTCCACAGAGTCCGGATCTCAACATCATGGAGTCAGTGTGGGACCACATGAGGAAACAGGAGACGCACAAGATGCTGATTTGAATAGTTTTTTTTTCTCTCTTCGTTCCCTCCTTTGTGTAAATTGATGAATATACACTGATAGACACGTGCTGTATATATCAGTTGTCACTTGTCATATCTATTATTGAATTTACCACGAAACACATAGCTACAGGAAACCCTGACTGAAAAGACTACATTTGAAAGAAACCTACTTAATTTGATTAATTTAGGCGACAGACGCCTCATTTTAACTTTCGTGGGAGGGATTTTAGAAACGGACCTTTCAGCAGGAATAGTACAAGCAAAAACAAAAACTTTTTAATGTTTAAAATTTGTAACTATGTGTCTCCACGTGCCCTGATTTAGAGCGAGCCGGACCAGGTCAACCTGTGGGTTTCATAAGGTGCATAGGGCCCTTCGTAGGCTGCTTTAAATGAATCCTATAATTACACAAACTGACTTCTCATCTCTAAATTGGTTAGCTAGTTATCATGCTGTCAAGCCGTTTGTGCGGTGGAACATATGTGGAACTAATTAGAGCTGCTGACATCCTGGCCGGTGGCCTAAACGTAGCCACAGAGGGGGAACAGCGGCGCTTGGATACTTCTTTAACTTGATTCTAACCATGCGAGCAGCATGGGATGGCAACATGAGTGGGTTGCTCCGACACTCTAATCCAGACTGAGACGTCAGTAATTCATCAAGTGGTTTTTAATATTAAAACTTGGTAAATATTCACGGTCCCCAGAGGATGAACTTTGGTGATCTTATAGGAAGTGTTGTAAATGAGTAGCATTGCTTTTGAGAGGAAAATGACTTGTATCCTTATTTTTAACATCATGAAGATAAGTCAACCTTAAAATATGGGACATTATATTCACGAAGTATCAAGCTAATGTGTCACAAAATAAAAGCAGAATCATTTTTACTTCTATCTGCACCAGTAAAGCGCGAAAAAAAAAAATCAGCTTTCTGTTCTCGGGCACCGACTCTGCATGAATGTCCGATTAGCAATAAATCCTGACTGTTGAAAGCAACTATGTTTACTAGTGAGATATTATATTCTTCTTCTTCCAGGAAAAAGAGAAAAAAAAATGAGCTGAACTCGACTTCATCTTGGATATGAGCATTTAATATTTATGACTGCATTGGAGCAATGAAAATTTTATGTTCAATTTGTCTTCCTGGAGACTAATCAATGCATTGAGTTTTTGTGGCGAGCAGCCAGAATTGGATAACAAACCAATTCATAATCTAATAACACTTCACCATCATCTTGTCATGATTATATCACTACGCAAGATTTGGGATTTTAAACGTGGGAGAATTATCTTTCGTGTGATATTCTTGTCCCAGTTTAAGGATTATAATGCTCCACCCTGACCACCTTCTGCTGCTGCTGCTGATGAAGCACAAATGAAGACTTCGCTTTAAAGACAGTAGCCTGGAGGAAAGCTGGTTTTGAAGCAGCATGAGATGGATTGTAGAAGAGGCTGGTGGGGTGGGGGGTGGGTGGGTGAGGGGGGGCATCACGGAATCATTAGAGAACCCCGGGGTCGTTGATGCGAGACTGTAATTACATTTTGTGAATATAACAAAGCCTGCTGCCACTCTCCCGCCGCCGCCGCTGCCGCGAGCCAGGGACGCCTTGCTTCCTGTGGTGATTGGGGCTTGTGATGCCTGTGGATGTGGAATGTGGGTGATGCGTGGCCTTGGATCAAGAGAATGTGTTGTGCTAGATGACGAGGCGCTTTGAGGTGGAGGCAGATGGAGTAAGACAGGGAGTGGAGCAAACTTCAAACATCAATTTAAAACAGGATGGGGGTTTCCCATGCAGGCTGTGTGTCCTGCCTGGAATGCAATCTGCAGAACGGATTTCAATGGCACCGTCAAAAACTTCCTCTCTGATTAACTGCACTGATTTTACTTCAATTAACCAGGTTTCAAAGCCCAAATGACCCGAACTGTGATCTGTGGTGTCTGACAGCGTTGTCCTTTATTTCCAGTGGAGAGTTCAGTGATAGCAGATGTTATTGTTATCTGTTTTTGAAAGGCCAAATGAATTAACTTCCCAGAAATCAGGAAACACAATATGAGTGCACCGACTTAAGTGTCCCATTCTGGAGTGATGGAAGGTGAAAAGATAATGTGCCGCCATTGCTGGTGAGTCTCTGGACTTAATGTATAGATACAGAACATCCTGAACTGTTTCTGATTTGTACATTACCACACAGCGCCCACTCACCACTCACGCTACTGGAGTGAGGAGCTAATATAAGGCTTTTAAAGCTCATCATACATAACTCACTCCTACAGTGTTGCTAAGGACACCTCTGGCAGATGGTTACTCTGAGCGGGAGCTGTATGTACTACACATGCTGTATATGTACAGTGTCAACTAAATTGATGTTTTCTAAATATTCAATTCAGAGTAGTATATAATGTACTAGAGTGTATAGCACTTGATGCTTAAATTTGCATATTGCATATTTATATTTCCTGAATAATTTACACTAATTTTCATATGGTAAAAAAAAACAGAAGAGACCATTATGCTAGTAACTCTGCGAGGGCTTAGCACTTTTACTTTACTTTAATAAATCTAAGTAATGATATCACTTACTTTATTAGAATTACTTAAATAAATGTACAAAAGTGTTAATAGCAAAATGTAATTTAAGTATCACAATTAAAGTAATCTGTCAGTGTTATATTGTATGTTTTATAATTGATGACAACAGAACTTTAATACTATAGCTAGTTGAGGTAACAAACACCATTTCCCATAAGTCAGTTTTTTTTCACCTGCCAAATGTTACTGTGTTTAACTTCCCTCTTCACCTCTGTGTGCCTGTTAGTCAGGGTGCACATGACCGCACAGGAGAAGTTTGCCTTCAAGGCTTTCTGGCAGGAAGGTTTAAAATAAAAATAAAGAAAACAGTATACAAAAACGAACAGAAAAATCTTGAGTTTTTGTTCACTCGCCTTTCAGGGCTTCCGTAGATTTAAAATGATGAAGTGACATTTTATATCCAACAAGTCAATGTCAATATGGCATCATAATGTTCTGCAAAAACACTTTTATGGGCATTACTCAGGAACAGAGGGAGAGATTGAGACCATATTTGCTGCTACTTGTATGACAGTCATATAACCGAGAGGCAGTAATTCTCTCTCTCTCTCTCTGCGCTCCCGGTCTGACACTATACCTTCTATCATGCGTCGCGTTTCCATTGTGGAGTTTCCATTTGCCTCGGCTTTCATCTGGCTGCTGGAAACTTTTCGCCCATTCTCCATCAGGCTGAATCAGAGCCCTTTGCACTGAAAGCCCTCATGAAAAATGACTGTTTCACAAAAAGGAATGGAAGCTGCACAGTGAAAGAAAAAGCAATGGGGGTCAGAAGGAGGGAATACAGCACAGGGAAGTCAGAAATGAAGTAGTGAAATGTGGGCTGAAGCACTGAAGGCTTATGTGTTTATATAGACTCTTTCTCCATAAGGACTGCGCTACATCGAAACAAAATTGATCTCCAGTGACAACTTATCAGCTCTGCTGTTTGGCAGGGAACTCTTTGTTTCCCTGCAGCGCAAATTGAATACATTCACAGAAATGCAAAGAGCGATTCATTTCATCTGCTTCTTTCCAGCCAAGCCTTTTCACTATGCAGCCTCCAATTTTCTGCTCATCTTTTTCTTTCTTTTTTTTTGATTACCTTTCCCTTCAAAAATCTTTATCCATGAGCCACTGTATGTGCTAAACACCTGCAGTTTAGCATTTTTGATGGGCCGCCCCCCCCCCAGTCCCTGCTTTAAAATACCCAGGAGCTGAAGTAAGAAGCTGAGCTCTGCTCCAACAGGCGTGATGGTAACTGTGGTGTAATTAGAGGAATGCCACTGCATACCTTGCAATCTAGACTAATTAGCAAAGCTTTGCTGCGTTCTCAATCCACAAGAGCCCTACATGAAACAAACAAAAAATATGCTAAGCTCACTGAGGGGCAAACAGATGTGTAAATATTGTTGATTCACTATGTCTTTTGACAGAGATTTGAAGTTTCCTTTGGAGAGCTGGAGGCTGAAATAACTCGGCACTGTACACCGAAGGAGAATTTGTCTGCCAATACATACTGCAACACGTTACTCAACATAAGCAAAGCAAAACATCCACAGCGACCTAATACAATATGGATGACAGAGGATCAACAGTTACAGTTAAAGTGTTAATGCCATGCTTTTATGCTGACATTTTTCTTGGCCTAATCATTACTGGTTTTGTATAATATTAAAAATATTGTGTTCTTACATTATCCAAAACATTTCCAGCTGTTTTCAAACCTTGAGAAATCTGTGATTTTAATTATGGTAAAGCTCCATTTCATTTGGGCGCCTGTCAATGACATTATATCCCCTATGTGCATAGGTCGGCGTGGTGGTTGCCTGCCAGAAGCTCAAAATGTACTTTTTGTTTAGTTTTAAGCCACATTTTTAATAACTATATATTTCAACCAGATGGAGGTTTTTAGAAATCAGACGTCTGGATCTTTAGTTATCAAAGAAAAAAAGCTGAGTAAATGTTAGGCAGCTCCGCTCTCAGCCTCTCACAGATGTCTTGTGTCTGCAAACACAAAGTGAAATTGCTTCATTCTGTGTTTCTACTGATTTCAATCACCTGGTCCGTTTGTTGTAGAGAGGAGGACACCTCTGTGGATAATTCAGCTTCTGGTAAAAACCTCCTGAACGACTGACACTGAAGGAATCCAAACCGGGAGAAGCTGATAACAGTGGTGTTGAAGACAACAACTCCCATGATCCCACGCTACTTCACAATGTCACCAAACATCGTCCTCTGTAATTGTTTTGATTGGGAGACCCCTAGTGGCAGAAGTTACCTACTGTGTGTTTAAATATATTACTCCTTAGTTCTCTCGGTTTTTGGGGGGATTTTTTTGGAAGTTTGTAAATTGGTCAGAGCTCATTTTTCTTTAATCACAAACTTGCTGTAGCGTCCTGCCTGTGTAGCTATGTTATCACTGAGGTGCACACACTGTCTGGTTTCCACAGGTTTCCAAACTGTGATATTACAGAAAAGTACATGGTTGATACAAATGATGATAAAAGCAGGACAAGGAGGAGTCATCGTGTGTTTGCGAAGATGCAAAAGGACAATTTCCTGAGGCGAGAACATGTCTGCTGCGATTTCTCACACGCCGATGTATGGCCTTTTTAGGATGAGCCGCTGTTTTTACTTTCACATCTTGATCCCTGACGTTCACGCTCTGGCGGTCCACTTTATGAATCCTACACTCCATGATCATGTCCTCTGGAGGATTTGTGACTCCTTGGGCAGCTTCCTTTTTTTAACCCACCAAAAATATAAGTGCTTTTGTGTTTTAAGAACGGGTGGAGTGCTTTAAGTGTCACAGAGACACATTAAATCCTTTTCGGTAAAGAAAAAGGATATTGCTATTTTATATTTCCTTGATACAGAACTTAAAAGACAATGGAAAGTGACTGATGTTGCATGATAACACAGTCTACGTGGCTTCAGTCACATTCTATTGGATGGCAACGTTGGTCAGTTGGTCCGAAACACATCAACAAATATTGCCTGGTCTACAAGTACCAGAGAGCAGAGGCACAGTTTCCCCACCCAGCAAAATGAGCGGACATACGGACACACAAGTCGGTCCAGAGCCAGTTTTCAGGAAGATAAAGAAGAAACGTACATCAGAGCAGCAGTTAGATATAGCGCTAAATGGTGCCACCCAGTCATTAGGACATTGATGGACCATTGAAACCAGCTTGGTGAGCAAAAATCACAAAAACCTATTCTGCCACAATCGGCGTACTGTCGTTAGCATTTAGCTCAAAGCATTTAGCTCAAAGCATTTAGCTGCATTTTTCCTAACATCAAATAAATTCTGCTTCACGACTTTCTTACAGGTCTTGATGTTGTCCAGTGAAGTCATAGAAAAGTGTAGAATAGATCATACAGGGTCAGCAGAATGTGTCCATGAAACTTTCAGATGGCTGCCTCTTCCTCCAGTCCAGTCTATGCAGATAAAACTCCTTGAGCACGTCTTTCACTTAGGAGGTTATGTTGTAATTTATACCATTAGCTGCTTTATTGCTTTCACCCTGCATTCACCCTCACCTTTAAAGCAGCATGCCAAGTTATCAATGAAGTCTTCTTCAAAGTGCCCGTTCACTTTCAGCTGCCTTGCACACTTCCCCTGAAATCTTTTAAAATTTAAAAGCATATGTATGAGCCTCACTGATTAGCACAGAGCAAAGTGGAGGTGGAATTTAGTATCAACACTGTTTGTGTAAGTGAGAGATACAATATAAAAATTACAGGTATTGAGGAATGTATTTTTATCTAGAGTAGGAACATATTTTTCTTTCGCAGTTCAGTTTCATTGCTGCATTTCTCTTTTGAAATGGGAAATAAACAAAATACCAACTATTTATTTTGCATAAAACATATTTTTATTTATGGGAGCAAATTTAATTTACTATGTTATAATTTTGACTTTTTATCTTATAATTTTGACTTGTTATGTCACAGTGGCATAACTATAGAGGTGCCTGGCAGGGCCGAGTCCCACCCACTTCTAGCCTTGGCCCAGCCAATCAAATCATTTATGAATCATTTATTTTTTATTAAATCTTCCATTAATAAAATGAGTTAAAATGTGGTTTTCAATTCATATCTCTTCTATTTACAGTATGTGATATTTGTACTGTATCACCATGTACTGACAAGTAGCTGTTATTTAATAATAAAAAAATCTTCATATGTTTTTGTTGTTGCATCATTTCTGTATTTGCAGAAAGTTTACTGTTAATGTTCATGTTTTGTTTTGTCTTCCTGCAACTTGTTTTTTTCATTTGCAGCACGTTTCTGTTGTTGTATTTGTTTTGTATTTTCATATGTGTTTTTCAATCTGTATCATTTCAGAAATGGCTGCTAGTTTTTCTTAATGGAAGTGTTTTGAGTTGTTGCAGTGCATTGGTCCTTGTCAGCCACTGTATGATCTCAATTTTACAGCTTCAGAAACATAACATTTGAAATCAATCAAGTAACATATAAAACTTACCACTATAATATTTCAAATTCAAGTGACAGCACCTGCTCTATTTCATGTATCTTGAGTTGTGTGCTTTCTATCTTCCCCATTAGTTCTTTGCTAAAATGTGAGTGGAAATGAGTGTTTTATGTAAAATAGCAGCAAGTTGGGAAAAAGAAAATCACCATTTAGGAGCACTAAGGCATTAAGAGAAAGAGGCTTGCAGTTTTACCAATTACCTTGTTGAAAAGCTCCCTTGAAAAATACCCATGCCTTGCTACCCAGTGATTAATGTGTTGCACTCAGCTCCTAAATATGAAAGCCCTCACAGTGCTGCATTCAGGGTATGTTTTGTAACTCTGTGGAGAAGCAGAGAAGCTGGTTCTTCAATGCTTTTACTTCCAGTCTATTTTCTTTCATTTCAGTCAGCAGGAAATTAAATAAATTCACAGTTGGAGTCTCTAAGAATGTGTACACAACTATGTACAACTGAAGACCAGTTTACTGTATGTGGTGTTTTGACAGAGTGGATTTTAAATTGGTATTACTATCTACAGTTTTTACAGGGCTGTAAATTAAGCTTAAACTCACTGGAGAACGAACAGGTCCTCCTAAAATACTTAAATACTACAAAAATGTGAGAATAAAGGTTTTTCACCCTAACATTAAACATTTAACATTAAACATTAAACATTAAACGGGGTTTTAAACTACGTGCTAAAAACATTACAGATACTTAAGTCTGCTGTTGATCTGGGGATGTTTATTATGGTTTGGTTCTTAGTGCTGCAGCACAATGATTTCCATAATCAAATAGGTTGTTGTGGAAGGACTTCACCTTAATGTTAAATCCAACAGTAGGGGATGAACTGGACCACCAGGAAGGAGTCGGGTCTAATCAGCCAACATCAGAGTTGGACCTCATTGATGCTGATCTTGTGTCATAGTATAGTAAGGCAGAAATGTTATAATAACAAGATAGTATAGGTAAGGCATATGAATGACATAAAATAGTGAGGCATAAAAATGAGAAAAAACGACATAATATAGTAAGGCATAAAATGTCATGAAAATCTCATTGTATAGTAAGTCATACAAAGTCATAAAAACGACATGGTATAGTAAGTCATGAAATGTCATAAAAACGTCATAGTATTCTAAGTCATAAAAAGTCATAAAAACGACATTGTATAGTAAGGCAAAAAACGTAATAAAAACATCTCAGTATAGTAAGTCATAAAAACGACAGTATAATAAGGGATAAAATGTCATAAAAACATCATAGTATAGTAAGTCATAAAAAGTCATAAAAACTTTATAGTATAGTAAGGCATAAAATGTCATGAGAATCTCATTGTATAGTAAGTCATACAAAGTCATAAAAATGTCATAGTATAGTGAGGCATAAAATGTAAAAAAAAACGTCATAGTATAATAAGTCATAAAAAGTCATAAAAAAGACATAGTATAATAAGGGATAAAATGTCAAAAAAACATCATAGTATAGTAAGTCATAAAAAGTCATAAAAACTTTATAGTATAGTAAGGCATAAAAATGACAAAATAGTAAGGCATAAAAAAGTCATAAAAATGTCATAGTTTAGTAAGGCATATAAACGACATAGAATAGTAAAGCATAAAAAGTCATAAAAATGTGAGATTATAATAAGTCATAAAAAGTCATAAAAATGTCATAGTATAGTCAGACATATAAACGACATAGAATAGTAAAGCATAAAAAGTCATAAAAATGTGAAAGCATAGTAAGACATAAAAAGTCATAAAAATGTGATAATATAGTAGGTCATAAAAAGTCATAAAAATGTCATAGTATAGTCAGACATATAAAGGACATAGTATAGTAAGGCACAAAAATGACAAAATAGTAAGGCATAAAAAGTCATGAAAATGTCATAGTTTAGTAAGGCATATAAACAACATAGAATAGTAAAGCATAAAAAGTCATAAAAATGTGAGAGTATAGTAAGTCATAAAAAGTCATAAAAATTACATAGTATAGTAAGGCATAAAAATGTGATAGTATAGAAAGACATAAAATGTCAAAAAAACATCATAAAAACGACAGTATACTAAGCCAAAAAACGTCATAAAAATGTCATAGTATAGTCAGACATATAAACGACATAGTATAATAAGGCACAAAAATGACAAAATAGTAAGGCATAAAAAGTCATGAAAATGTCATAGAATAGTCAGACATATAAACAACATAGTATAACAAGGCATAAAAAGTCATAAAAATGTCATAGTTTAGTAAGGCATATAAACGACATAGAATAGAAAAGCATAAAAAGTCATAAAAATGTGAGAGTACAGTAAGTCATAAAAAGTCATAAAAATTGCATAGTATAGTAAGGCATGAAAATGTGATACTATAGTAAGTCATAAAAAGTCATAAAAATGTGATAATATAGTAAGTCATAAAACGTCATAAAAATGTCATAGTATAGTCAGACATATAAACGACATAGTATAATAGGGCACAAAAATGACAAAATAGTAAGGCATAAAAAGTCATGAAAATGTCATAGAATAGTCAGACATATAAACGACATAGTATAATAAGGCATAAAAAGTCATAAAAATGTCATAGTTTAGTAAGGCATATAAACGACATAGAATAGTAAAGCATAAAAAGTCATAAAAATGTCATAGTATATTAAGTCATAAAAACTCATAAAAATTACATAGTATAGTAAGGCATAAAAAGTCATGAAAATGTCATAGAATAGTCAGACATATAAACAACATAGTATAATAAGGCATAAAAAGTCATAAAAATGTCATAGTTTAGTAAGGCATATAAAAGACATAGAATAGAAAAGCATAAAAAGTCATAAAATGTGAGAGTACAGTAAGTCATAAAAAGTCATAAAAATGACATAGTATAGTAAGGCATGAAAATGTGATAGTATAGTAAGTCATAAAAAGTCATAAAAATGTGATAGTATAGTCAGACAAATAAAAGACATAGTATAGTAAGGCACAAAAATGACAAAATAGTAAGGCATAAAGTCATGAAAATGTCATAGTTTAGTAAGGCATATAAACGACATAGATTAGTAAAGCATAAAAAGTCATAAAAATGTGAAAGTAAAGTAAGTCATAAAAAGTCATAAAAATTACATAGTATAGTAAGGCATAAAAATGTGATAGTATAGTAAGTCATAAAAAGTCATAAAAACAATATAGTATAGTAAGGCATAAAAATGTCATAGTATAGTAAGACATAAAATGTCAAAAAAACATCATAGTATAATAAGTCATAAAAAGTCATAAAAACGACATAGTATACTAAGGCAAAAAACGTCATAAAAATGTGATAGTATATTGAGTCATAAAAAGTTATAAAAATTACATAGTAAAGTAAGACATAAAAATGTCATAGTATAGTAAGTCATAAAAAGTCCTGAAAATGTCATAGTATAGTAAGGCATACAAAGTCATAAAAATTACATAGTATAGTAAGGCATAAAAATGTCATAGTATAGTAAGTCATACAAAGTCATAAAAATGTCATAGTATAGTAAGGCATAAAATGTCAAGAAACGTCATAGTATACTAAGGCAAAAAACGTCATAAAAACATCATAGTATAATAAGTCATAAAAAGTCATAAAAACGACATAGTATACTATTGAGTCATAAAAAGTTTTAAAAATTACATAGTATAGTAAGGCATAAAAATGTCATAGTATAGTAAGTCATAAAAAATAATAAAAATGTCATAGTATAGTAAGGCATAAAATGTCATAAAAACGTCATAGTATAGTAAGGCATAAAATGTCATAAGAATGTCATTGTATAGTAAGTCATACAAAGTCATAAAAATGTCATAAAAACGACATAGTATAGTAAGGCATAAAATGTCATAAGAATGTCATTGTATAGTAAGTCATACAAAGTCATAAAAATGTCATAAAAATGTCATAGTATAGTAAGGCATAAAATGTCATAAAAATGTCATAGTATAGTAAGGCAAAAAACATCATAAAAATGTCATAGTATAGTCAGACATATAAACGACATAGTATAATAAGGCACAAAAATGACAAAATAGTAAGGCATAAAAAGTCATGAAAATGTCATAGAATAGTCAGACATATAAACGACATAGTATAATAAGGCACAAAAATGACAAAATAGTAAGGCATAAAAAGTCATAAAAATGTCATAGTTTAGTAAGGCATATAAACGACATAGAATAGAAAAGCACAAAAAGTCATAAAAATGTGAGAGTACAGTAAGTCATAAAAAGTCATAAAAATTGCATAGTATAGTAAGGCATGAAAATGTGATAGTATAGTAAGTCATAAAAAGTCATAAAACTGTGATAGTATAGTAAGTCATAAAAAGTCATAAAAATGTCATAGTATAGTCAGACAAATAAAAGACATAGTATAGTAAGGCACAAAAATGACAAAATAGTAAGGCATAAAAAGTCATGAAAATTTCATAGTTTAGTAAGGCATATAAATGACATAGATTAGTAAAGCATAAAAAGTCATAAAAATGTGAAAGTAAAGTAAGTCATAAAAAGTCATAAAAATGAGATAGTATAGTAGGGCATAAAAATGTGATAGTATAGTAAGTCATAAAAAGTCATAAAAACAATATAGTATAGTAAGGCATAAAAATGTCATAGTATAGTAAGGCATAAAATGTCAAAAAACGTCATAGTATACTAAGGCAAAAAAAGTCATAAAAACGACATAGTATACTAAGGCAAAAAACGTCATAAAAATGTGATAGTATATTGAGTCATAAAAAGTTATAAAAATTACATAGTAAAGTAAGACATAAAAATGTTATAGTATAGTAAGTCATAAAAAGTCCTGAAAATGTCATAGTATAGTAAGGCATACAAAGTCATAAAAATTACATAATATAGTAAGGCATAAACATGTCATAGTATAGTAAGTCATAAAAAGTCATAAAAATTACATAGTATAGTAAGGCATAAAAATGTGATAGTATAGTAAGTCATAAAAAGTCATAAAAAGAATATAGTATAGTAAGGCATAAAAATGTCATAGTATAGTAAGACATAAAATGTCAAAAAAACATCATAGTATAATAAGTCATAAAAAGTCATAAAAACGACATAGTATACTAAGGCAAAAAGCGTCATAAAAATGTGATAGTATATTGAGTCATAAAAAGTTATAAAAATTACATAGTAAAGTAAGACATAAAAATGTCATAGTATAGTAAGTCATAAAAAGTCCTGAAAATGTCATAGTATAGTAAGGCATACAAAGTCATAAAAATTACATAGTATAGTAAGGCATAAAAATGTCATAGTATAGTAAGGCATAAAATGTCAAGAAACGTCATAGTATACTAAAGCAAAAAAAGTCATAAAAACATCATAGTATAGTAAGGCATAAAATGTTATAAGAACGACATAGTAAAGTAAGTAATAAAAAGTCATAAAAATTACATAGTATAGTAAGGCATAAAAATGTGATAGTATAGTAAGTCATAAAAAGTCATAAAAAGAATATAGTATAGTAAGGCATAAAAATGTCATAGTATAGTAAGACATAAAATGTCAAAAAAACATCATAGTATAATAAGTCATAAAAAGTCATAAAAATGACATAGTATACTAAGGCAAAAAACGTCATAAAAATGTGATAGTATATTGAGTCATAAAAAGTTATAAAAATTACATAGTAAAGTAAGACATAAAAATGTCATAGTATAGTAAGTCATAAAAAGTCCTGAAAATGTCATAGTATAGTAAGGCATACAAAGTCATAAAAATTACATAGTATAGTAAGGCATAAAAATGTCATAGTACAGTAAGGCATACAAAGTCATAAAAATGTCATAGTATAGTAAGGCATAAAATGTCAAGAAACGTCATAGTATACTAAGGCAAAAAAAGTCATAAAAACATCATAGTATAATAAGTCATAAAAAGTCATAAAAACGACATAGTATACTATTGAGTCATAAAAAGTCATAAAAATTACATAGTATACTATTGAGTCATAAAAAGTCATAAAAATTACATAGTATAGTAAGGCATAAAAACGTCATAGTATACTAAGGAAAAAAAAGTCATAAAAACGTCATAGTATAGTAAGTCATAAAAAGTCACAAAAACGACATAGTATAGTCAGACATATAAACGACATAGTATAGTAAGGCATAAAATGTCATAGGAATGTCATTTTATAGTAAGGCATAAAATGTCATAAAAACATCATAGTATAGTAAGGCAAAAAACATCATAAAAATGTCATAGTATAGTCAGACATATAAACGACATAGTATAGTAAGGCATAAAAATGACAAAATAGTAAGGCATAAAAAGTCATAAAAATGTCATAGTTTAGTAAGGCATATAAACGAAGGAATAGTAAGGCATAAAAAGTCATAAAAACGACATAGTATAATAAGTCATAAAAAGTCATAAAAACGACATAGTATACTAATCCAAAAAAACGTCATAAAAACATCATAGCATAGTAAGGCATAAAAATGTCATAGTATAGTAAGTCATAAAAAGTCATGAAAATGTCATAGTATAGTAAGGCATAAAATGTCAAAAAACGTCATAGTATAGTAAGGCAAAAAAAGTCATAAAAACATCATAGTATAGTAAGGCATAAAATGTTATAAGAACGACATAGTATAGCCAGACATAAAATGTCATAAAAACGAAATGGTATAGTAAGGCATGAAATGTCATAAAAACGTCATAACAACGACATAGTATAGTAAGTCATACAAAGTCATAAAAACGTCATAGTATAGTAAGGTATAAAATGTCATAAAAACGTCATAGTATAGTAAGGCATAAAATGTCATAAAAACGTCATAGTATAGTAAGGCAAAAAACATCATAAAAATGTCATAGTATAGTCAGACATATAAACGACATAGTATAATAAGGCACAAAAATGACAAAATAGTGAGGCATAAAAAGTCATAAAAATGTCATAGTTTATTAAGGCATATAAACGACATAGAATAGTAAAGCATAAAAACTCATAAAAATGTGAGAGTATAATAAGTCATAAAAAGTCATAAAAACAACATAGTATACTAAGGCAAAAAAACGTCATAAAAATGTCATAGTATATTGAGTCATAAAAAGTTATTAAAATTACATAGTATAGTAAGGCATAAAAATGTCATAGTATACTAAGGCAAAAAAAGTCATAAAAATATCATAGTATAGTAAAGCATAAAAATGTCATAGTATAGTAAAGCATAAAAAGTCATAAAAAAGACATAGTATACTAAGGCAAAAAACGTCATAAAAACATCATAGTATAATAAGTCATAAAAAGTCATAAAAACGACATAGTATACTATTGAGTCATAAAAAGTTATAAAAATTACATAGTATAGTAAGGCATAAAAACGTCATAGTATACTAAGGCAAAAAAAGTCATAAAAACGTCATATTATAGTAAGGCATAAAATGTCGTAAAAACGTCATAGTATAGTAAGTCATAAAAAGTCATAAAAACGACATAGTATAGTAAGGCATAAAATGTCAGGAATGTCATTTTATAGTAAGGCATAAAATGTCATAAAAACGTCATAGTATAGTAAGGCAAAAAACATCATAAAAATGTCATAGTATAGTCAGACATATTAACGACATAGTATAGTAAGGCATAAAAATGACAAAATAGTAAGGCATAAAAAGTCATAAAAATGTCATAGTTTAGTAAGGCATATAAACGACATAGAATAGTAAGGCATAAAAAGTCATAAAAACGACATAGTATACTAAACCAAAAAACGTCATAAAACCATCATAGCATAGTAAGGCATAAAAATGTCATAGTATAGTAAGGCATAAAATGTCAAAAAACGTCATAGTATACTAAGGCAAAAAAAGTCATAAAAACATCATAGTATAGTAAGGCATAAAATGTTATAAGAACGACGTAGTATAGTAAGTCATAAAAAGTCATAAAAACATCATAGCATAGTAAGGCATAAAAATGTCATAGTATAGTAAGGCATAAAATGTCAAAAAACGTCATAGTATACTAAGGCAAAAAAAGTCATAAAAACGTCATAGTATAGTAAGCTATAAAATGTCATAAAAACGACATAGTATAGTAAGCCATAAAATGTAATAAAAACGTCATAGTATAGTAAGCCATAAAATGTAATAAAATTGTCATAGTTTAGTAAGGCATATAAACGACATACAATAGTAAAGCATAAAAAGTCATAAAAATGTGAGAGTATAATAAGTCATAAAAAGTCATAAAAACAACATAGTATACTAAGGCAAAAAAAGGTCATAAAAATGTCATAGTATATTGAGTCATAAAAAGTTATTAAAATTACATAGTATAGTAAGGCATAAAAATGTCATAGTATAGTAAGTCATACAAAGTCATAAAAATATCATAGTATAGTAAGGCATAAAAAGTCATAAAAACGACATAGTATAGTAAGGAAAAAAAATGTCATAAAAATGTCATAGTATAGTCAGACATATAAATGACATAGTATAGTAAGCCATAAAATGTAATAAAAATGTGATAGTATAGTAAGGCATAAAATGTCATAAAAATGTCATAGTATAGCCAGACATAAAATGTCATAAAAACGAAATGGTATAGTAAGGCATGAAATGTCATAAAAACGTCATAACAACGACATAGTATAGTATGTCATACACAGTCATAAAAATGTCATAGTATAGTAAGGTATAAAATGTCATAAAAACGACATAGTATAGTAAGCCATAAAATGTAATAAAAACGTCATAGTATAGTAAGGAAAAAAATGTCATAAAAATGTCATAGTATAGTCAGACATATAAACGACATAGTATAATAAGGCATAAAAAGTCATAAAAATGTCATAGTTTAGTAAGGCATATAAACGACATAGAATAGTAAAGCATAAAAAGTCATAAAAATGTGAGAGTATAATAAGTCATAAAAACTCATATAAACGACATAGAATAGTAAGGCAAAAAAACGTCATAAAAATGTCATAGTATATTGAGTCATAAAAAGTCATTAAAATTACATAGTATAGTAAGGCATAAAAATGTCATAGTATAGTAAGGCATAAATTGTCAAAAAACGTCATAGTATAATAAGTCATAAAAATGACATAGTATACTAAGGCAAAAAACGTCATAAAAACATCATAGTATACTAAGGTAAAAATCGTCATAAAAATGTCATAGTATAGTCAGACATATAAACGACATAGTATAATAATGCATAAAAAGTCATAAAAATGTCATAGTTTAGTAAGGCATATAAACGAAATAGAATAGTGAATCATAAAATGTCATAAAAATGTGAGAGTACAGTAAGTTTTAAAAAGTCATAAAAATGTCATAGCATAGTAAGTCATAAAAAGTCATAAAAACGAAATAGTATAGTAAGGCATAAAATGTCATATAAACATATTAATATAGTAAGTCATAAAAAACGACATAGTATAATAAGGAATAAAATGTCATAAGAACATCATAGTATAATAAGTCATAAGAAGTCATAAAAACGACATAGTACACTGAGGCAAAAAATGTCATAAAAACATCTTAGTATAGTAAGTCCTAAAAACTACATATTATAATAAGGCATAAAATGTCATAAAAACGTCATAGTATAGTAAGTCATAAAATGTCATAAAAACGTCATAGTATAGTAAGTCATAAAATGTCATAAAAACGTCATAGTATAGTAAGTCATAAAAAGTCATAAAAACGAAATAGTATAGTAAGGCATAAAATGTCATATAAACATATTAATATAGTAAGTCATAAAAAACGACATAGTATAATAAGGCATAAAATGTCATAAGAACGTCATAGTACAGTAAGTCATAAAAAGTCATAAAAACGTCATAGTATAGTCAGACATATAAACGACATAGTATAGTAAGGCACAAAAATGACAAAATAGTAAGGCATAAAAAGTCATAAAAATATCATAGTTTAGTAAGGCATATAAACGACATAGAACAGTAAAGCATAAAAAGTCATAAAAATTACATAGTATAGTAAGTCATAAAAAGTCACAAAAACATCATAGTATAGTATGGCATATAACGTCATAAAAACGTCATACTATAGTAAGGCATAAAATGTCATAATATACTTAAGCATAAAAATGGCAAAAAAACGTCATAGTATGATAAGGCAAAAAAACATAAAAAAACGTCATTGCATAGTAAGGCACAAAACGTCATAATATACTAAGGCATAAAAACATCAAAAAATGTTACAGTATATTAAGGCATAAAACATCATATTGTAGTGAGGAATTAAATGTCATTGTATCGTAAAGAAGAAAAAATTCAAAATCCAAACACAATGTTCCACACCTGTTCTCGAACCCAAAACTTAATGAAACTACTAACACTTTAAACCCCTGCACCATCATGAGACCCGTGTTAAGAATGAGTAAGGTCTCAAAAGATCAACGTATTGTAAGGCATAAAAAGTCCAAAAAATGTCATAGTATAGAAAGGCAAAAAGAAAAAAAACAAAACTTCATAGTAAAGCATAAAAACATCACAGTATAGTAAGGCATAAAAACTCCATGGCAACCTGCTGGAGCAAAAATCCCTTTTTTCTGAAACCTTGTCCAGCATTAAATTTGTTACTGTATATAACAGTACAAAGTAGTGACAATCAGAGGTTTCAGTTTTACAGTCATGTTTCAATCAGCACAGAGTAATTGGAAAAGGGGCTTAGAGAGTTATTAAGGAAATGAATATAATGTATGTGCAGCGTAATATAGGGAAAGCTGAACAGATGGAAAGAGCCTTTCGTAATTGGACCTCATCATGAAATAGTTATTTTTGATGAGGGCAGTGAGCTGCCATTAGCTGCATAGAACTACAACACGCTCTGATGGAGTGTAGTGAAAATCTGAGGATCATGATGCTACAGCTGAGGATCTGGATGGATGGGAGCTGGTTTCCTAAGTTATGATAAACAGGCAAGGCCCTTAATTCCCAGACTTCAACAGGCCCTGAATGCCCCACAGTCAGCTGGTTTGAGGGGATTTGTTGGAACTTCATGCCCCCGCTCTGGCGACAGCCGGGGCCAGACGCATTATGTTTACGAGTTGACCGTCCGTCTGTCCTTTCCTCGTGAACACGATACCTCGGTTTACGCCTTGAGGAAAGTTTTCAGATTTGGTACAAACATTTACTTGGACTCAAAGATGAACTGATTGGATTTTGGCGGGCAAAGGTCATGTTATTTGCAAGCACCATCCTCAGGGAGCTGAAAAATGAAGCCAACACTGAAGTGCCAAAGCATTGCAGTTCCTCAAATGGCCAGTTGAGGCTGGCTCCAAAAGCACAGACCTCCCATGTTAAAATGCAAAACTTCACTACAGAAATAAACATGTTTACAGTCTGGTACAAAAAACAACCCTGAAGTTATCCTGGCGCCACCCATCACCTCTACCAGCGGGAGTGAACGTGTTCTCCTTAATTTCCTGTTGTGTGCTGCATGTGTGAAAGGGCGGCTCCGGTCATTGTCATGTGTGAAATTAAGTTAACTCAAATTGCTACAGACTAATTTGACAAGGGGCATAGTGTTTCAGTGAGGGGGGACGAGTTGGTAGCCGGAGCTCTCGGCAAAATACTGTACAATGGAGCTGCCATGCAAGTGCTCACTGTACATTAAGGGTATTTGAAAGTGAATGCATGTGGATGGGTGGAACTAATTTTTGTCCTGGTCATAAAGCAGAACAAACGCAAATATAATTCAACTGTATATACATTTTTTATTATGCAGAGAGTAAAACAGCAATGCAGTAAAGTTTTGCTCTTTAAAGTAATAATACAAATCAGTGTCAACTAACTTACTGCAAGAAAGCAAATGAGCCTTTTCCCCAAAAAGTTTTCTTTTTTTTTTTTTTAAAAATCATCCTTATTGTGAGAAATGTAGTGTAATCAGTGATAAGCAGCACAGTTCTTCTAGCTCTGAGGAACACTCAGAGGAACACACTATTTTTCAGTGTTTTTCTTAGTATCTCTTGTTTTGTGTTTTTATTGACGGACATGACTGTTACATAATGGATAGTTTGGCTGTTTTCCTGATGCACATTTAAAAACTCTGATGATTTGCTGTTAGGTTTGGTGCGGCTGCCATTTTGAATAACTAAAAAGTCCCCCTCATCCAAAAAACAAAACAACACACAAAAAAAAAAACCTTTTGCAAAACAGCAACATGATGCAAATTGGACTCTGCATTTAATTAATCTCGGTCTTTAGTAGGATGTTCTTTGAAGGGATCCATTAAGTTGTCTTTTTGGGAGCAAGGGGGCTGAGGCTGAATGGATTTCAGGAATGAAGAGCTTTCAGGTGGAGAGCCTTGAAGTAAACAAGCATCTATTAAGTCCTTGGTGTTGTGTGTGTGTGTATTATATGATGTGTTAATTGAACATAAACAAGGTGGAGCGCGACAGACGGGAGAGAGTCAGTGGATTGATTCTCTGTGATCATCAGCTTCACATATGCTCAGAGTTCTGTCTTCGCGCCGCGGCTCCTCATTGCCGCTTCATTAAAAGAGATGCAGCTGCTCAATACGAAGCAACCTCGGTTCACACTTGAATCAATTGTATAACGATGTTGTCTTGTCTGCTCCTGCCGGCTGAAAGTAAGTCTGCTAATTCATGGAGGATCACGATGTTCCAGCATCTTCAGCTTGAACAAACCAGACTTTTTAGCCTTTGACATTAGAGCGCTAATTCATTTTCCAATAACGGATATTTTTGTGTTACTTCTCCTTTTAGTTTATTTTGTCCTGTTTTTAGTTGCTAAGAGCTCATTTCTGTGGCGTTCCTGCCCCTTCTGAGACAGGTAAACAAAGTGCAGAAGCCAGTGTGGAAGACACATATTGTAGTACGTATAATGTTTTGAAGAAGTCCCCCTCATCTCATGTGGGAGAGAAACAACCTTCTTCTGGGCCAGAGGAGTTCAGATCCTCCACGTCAACATTTGTAGACTCAGTTAAAACACCGGCAGTCTGTAAAAACAAAACTCAGAACACTGCAACAAAACTGAGATTAGTCCCGGGAGTGAACTAAACAGTGTAAACTGTTATATCACCTCTCACCCCTCCTGTCGCAGGTGTAGTTCCAGGGTCCTGATTCTATACCAGGTCTCTACTATCTCATGTTACTCAGTTGTTAATTAAAACGTTGATTATCAGCTGCAGCTGAAGATCCAAGGCCACAAACAATGAGCTGTGTCATCTGACTGCACACCTCATCATGTCTCGGCCGAGTTCTCGCACGATAACAAATAAATGATTATACTTTTAATCAAAAGTGGCAAAAAAAAAAATATTCACACACGATCATTTTATATATTTGATAAAATAAAAAAACAAAACATAAATACTCAAAAGATAAGTAACACATGATGACAAATATTTCCCGTCTCTATCAAAAATACAAAAAATCAGTGATGTGTCTCTACAAGAACTTCTATTATCAATATAATATAATATTTGTAAAAACACACATGGATAGACGTTGCTGTGGGATTTGTTCTCAGAATTTCCTGAGAGCCCGAGATCACCCTGATGATGTCGCAGGCCGAGAAGTATGAACGGAGAGATCATCGTGTCCCTTTAACAGCTGAAAAGTAAAGTCTAACTGAAGGTGTGAATCCCCTCTCAGGGAGGAGATTGAGCTTTCTCCATTGACCGGTTCTTAGAGCGTAATGCTGCGACGCTCCTCCTCCTCCTCTTTCCCCTGAAGCATCTCCAGCATCTTCCTCCTCTCTGATAAGACGACATCACGATGAGGTCTTATCGCCGAAGACTCACGTCTCTCACGTTTTCTGTTTCTGCACGGCAATAAAAGTTTATCTCTTCTAACTGAACTGCACTTAGCTGCAGAGGGTTTCTCTCTTTTGGCAAATGTCTCTGTAATCATTTGCAGTTAATGATCACAGAGTGATAATGCAGCGGCATTTTACGTTCATGTTCTTGTGCTTGTGTTTCCTTTTTTGGGGCAAAATTGAATTAAAGTTGAAGTTGCTGCTGAAGTTTTTTGCAGAGATCCTCCTAATCCCACTCACTCAGGTTGTTTCCACACAACAGAAAAGTCAAATGTGCCTGAAGAAGAGCAGCAGCTGCAGGAGCTTCACATTAACCGGTGTGTAACCTGTCACTGCTCTCCTCCATCGTGCATTTTAATTCTCCACTCTCCTGCAGTAAAGCTGTGTTACATTATATTTGAATATGAACTGAATCCACCAACTGTTTTAAATACTGTACCGATACGTTTTTCTTTTCTTTTTTTTTCCCATGGTGCTTCAGGCCTCTTCAGCCTGACACTTGACAGATGAACTTGAATTGTGCTGTCGATCTCGGAGCAGTTAACGGATGAATATGTGTGACAGTGATGAATCACATTAACTCACCAGGCAGCCGTACATCAATATGCACGGTACAGGTATAAATAAAGTATATACGGGACACAGTGTGTAGGTGAGAACATCCATACGTACTGACTGATGTGTCGTTCTGCGACTTAAATCAGCATCTCTAATGAGACCCTCCATCAAACCTGGAGGGTTCGTGAAAAGCCTCTGAGGGCAGAACCGTGAATATTACACACAAGAACTCACTGCTCTGCTCTGATTACATAAACCAGACGTCTTCGCTAACGTGACAACCGTCTGCATTTGTTGCTAACGGCGACACACCTTTTCATCAGGGGCTATGGGGCTGTTAGCAGTAATCAGCGCCGCTGTCACATACGTGATCTTAATGGAATCATGAGATCTTGCTCTGCTCTTGTAAGCTGCTCTTTGCAGTGTTCATTTCATTATAAAAAATTTGGGACAAAATACAGTTTATTGGTCAACGGCCTGGAGTTTAAAGATCCATATCTGACACTTTTCTAGGGTTTTATTTGAAGTGTCGATCCATAAGAAGACGTATCTGTGGTTTTAAGTAACAAAAACCATCTGATGTAGTTTTATATCTCTTCTCTCAGGCTTCTCTAGTAACAAGAGGTCGGTGAGCCAATCAGGAGAGAGAAGGCTCTGAGTCTCTCTTCTGATTGGCCATACTTAAACAGTTATTGTTTACAAACCAAAGCTGATTTTCTTTGCACTCTCCCATTAATAGTGTGGTATTTTATATTTTTGGTTTATGTTATGACCTGTGAACAAGTCGGCACTTTTTACATATTTTGTTAAAATTTTGATCTTTTTTTGTCGTTTTAAACAAACTAGAGTTCTCCCTGATGCAGCTTTGCTGTCGTCAGTCCTCCAGTCGTTGGTAACTTGCAAATCAAGGCTTTCAAAGTAACTTCCTCAACTTCCTTAAACATAATCTATTTGCAACTGTATCTATCTGTGTACTGTATTAAAATACCCAGCAGGGCAGGTGTCAGCTCTCTGTCCCGATAAGCTTGTATCATATGCAAAGAGGTTCCAAATATTTTACTTACAAATGTATTCAAATGGCAGTGTGCAGAATATTCTAAACACTTACCGTAAGAGTATAATTCGTTCTATCTCACCTGATCTCAGCAACAAAATGTAACAGGTTTTTCCTCTTCTCATGCCCCATTTCTCAATAAAGTTTGATGCAGATCGGTTCAGTACTTTTTGCATAATCCTTGTGACAAACGCACAAACTCTTCTTTGAGTGTTTGTGTGTGAAAATGTTTGTGATAGTCTTTGTTTTCATTACAAACCAGAAGAGCAGTCTGAGTGTCTAGACTTCGTCTGACATGAATCTCAAACACACACACAGAAGAGAATCTAATTCCTGGTAAATGATCCGCATCTGGCCCAAAATGTAATGGGCCTCTTTCCTGCCTGCACGTCTGTGTGTGTGTGTGTGTGTCGCTCTGTGTTTAGACTCTCAGATTTATTTACATATTAATCAAAGGTCATTCTGGCGCCTTAACCCCTGCTCTTACAAACAAGCACCACAGGCCGTCGTATCTTATTCCCTTGTGCCATAGAGCTCCATTGTTGTCCAGAAACACACGGGCGAGTCGTTCTGTTTTACCTGGTGACATGTTGCTTCATTACCATGAACACACACACACCGTCTGTTTATTTTGACTCAGTCCCACACACGTCGTCTTGCTGCCGTAGAATTTGAAGTAAAAAGATGAAATAAAAGTAAATGTTTATGATCCGTTTTTAAATGTTTGTGTCTTCAGCAGGAAGCGGTGGCGCTGGAGAAGAGAGTCTGAAAGTATTGAATGTTAGTGAACAGTTAGTTTTGATCTTTTCAGTGGAGCAAGTGAAAATTTAAAAATATTTACAATAACCTGAGGATCAGGTATGCTGGTATGCTAAGCTAACTGCAGCTCACTTAGCTTGCTCTGCGTGCAAGTCACAGTCTCTGCAGCCGAGCCGGGTTGTAAACACTCTGCCAGTATTAACACACAGTTGTTGAATTAAGACGTTGTGTGTGACTGCGGTCCGTCATGCAGTGTGTCCGGTGCAGTGACCCGAGTTCACATGAGAAGTTGTAACGTTTAATATTTGATTTTCCACAATCAAATATTAATTATTGTTTTTTTTGTTTTGTTTGTTTTTAAATTAGTTTATATAATTAAATTCAGAATATCTGCTGCCAGATCTACTTCATGGCTCTTATCATGCCGATTGATATTATGATCTAGTGGAGCATATTATTCCCATGTTCCCAAACAAAGCTACAATTAATTAAACTACCGCAAACAAACTCCCACGCAGCGAAACTTTGGTGCCGACACAAAATGATGAGGATTCATAAGTGTCGGAAATCTCAATTAGCTGCTCACTAGTCAACTACTGAGTGTTTATTATGCAGATAATAGGGGATGAGTCACCGAGCGAGTGATGACATTAGTTTTTAATAAAGTTACTGCAGAGACAAACAAGACAACAATGACATAATGTTATAATGTTGAATGTCCATATTAAACGTGGCCAAAGTTTCAAATAAAGAGGTAAATGTGTGTGAAAGTAATCAGTGTGAGACGAAAGCTCAGGAATCAGGCTGCTCTGAGCAGATTTCTTTATACGGTCATTTGCTCCACGAGCAGCTCGTTCTCCCAAAACAGTTTACTTGACTAGTATCATAAGTATTTAGTGTCCTCCAGCATATAAATAACTGTCGGTGCAGGTTTATTCCACAGTCATTTGGTGACAGCAGAATAACATTTTACTGGCAACGTTAGCTTTGCTATTTCCTGACAGCAGATGTTTTCCACTGCAGTTGCCATTTAAGCTCATTTCCCACATGTTCACCTATTAACAGGGACATATAAAGAAAAAATATTATATTCAGATTGTGATTGAAAGATTAAATCCACTGTCACACGATGAGCAGGTAAGAGGTGGAATATTTACTCAACAGAGACGTCCTGCTGTGGATGTTTGCGCCGCTCACTCTCACGTTCCAGATCAGATTCAGACTCAAACACGATCAGATGGATTTGAGAAGTCGGTATTTCCAGTCAATTATGTTCTGCCAATCAGAAGAAAGAGGGCCTTTAAGGAGGCTTGAGCTACAACTGCTCATTTCAGTCAGAGGCTGAACCGAGGGGCTGTCTAACAGGCAGTTTGACATAAATATAGAATTTCTTTTATAGAGCTGTGAATCATACAAAGTTGCTCTGGTGGAGTCCTGGGATAAAAAAAACATAGAGCTTGAAATGAGCATAATAAGTCCACTTTAAAAAATCTGTAGGGTATTCACTGGCACTGATGATATGAATGTGCACAGCCACCACTTTGTTCATTTTAATCCACTACTCCTAATTAAGACCACTTCACTCCGCTTTCTGCAGAATGAAGTGGTCTTAATAAATTTCCCCTTGTTTTTGTAAAAAGCTTATTAACATCTTTGTGTTAGGCCACCTGTATTTTCCTTCCTCTCTTAATGCTGCATGAATAAACATGAGGTGAACAGACTCAGAAGTGAAAGGTAAAGTGTCAGAATTAATTCTCAACATCGGCAGTTAGGGTGAAGAATTGATTTGCTCATCCTGCAAAATCCTCACCACTGCGCTGTGAACAAGAATGAGGGGATTTGACTGAGGCTTGTGTAAAGAAAAGAAAGGAAAAGAAAAGAAGAGTTAAAGAAATCCAAATGTGATCATTAAAAAGAACTAACAACCTCATGCACACCCACAGAGGAACGACATCCTTAATCAGGAACTGAAATGCAAACACACAAACGCACTGGCACAGACGACAACACCTTAGGCAGGAGTTGCAAGGGTTGAATTAGCTAATTAAAATGATTATTAATAAATGCTTTACTGTCAAAATGGTACCAATATCAATAACCTGCTGGGAATTAACCACCATTTCCTCAAAACTCACCAAACACAAATCCACACAGTCGTGCAGAGCCAACAAAAGAATGAACAAAATATGTCTTAAAATGAACAAACAACATCGAATGCATAAGAATCTACTGAATTACCACCTTGTGCTTGTACTGTATGTCCAACCTGGTCAAGTTGAATGAAGTGTTTTTGCAGAACATTATGACCTTTGACCTTTTCAGTATGAAATGTCATCACCTCATCATTTTATCCGATTAGACTTTCGTGTTAAAATGTGTCATAATTAGTGGATTCATTCTCGACTTATGGCCAGAAATATGTCATTTGTGAGGCCACACTGACCTTTGACCTTTGTCAAACTGGGATGGGTGGATGCTTTAGCAGCCAGATGCTTTCCCCGCTGCGTCAAACAGCCTTGGTGTACCTTCAAACACCAAGGTTTCAGTTCCTCTGCAGGTTTGTCCCGAGGTTTCGTTGCAGAATAAAAGTTATTTTTCTCTGACCGAATGTTCCGAACTCAAGGTTTCAGTTTCTGCCGTTTTCTAGAACATATCCTTGTGGTTTTTCTTCGGCCCCTTGATCGAATGGTCCAGGTACAACTGGACTTACGGTGATGAACAGTTACACTACGATATCAGAGAATTCATACTGTGCAGTCCTGTTTGGGACGTGTTTGAAAACTGCACATGGAAAAGATCCAGAAAGGTTCAGAGTCAGTTTCATCTTTTTCTCATAATCCTTCATTATTATAGCAATTTAAACGACTTTAAATTAAGAGGTTAGAGCAGTTTATGATTAATAAAACACCGCGAATGACACTTTTAGAGACATTAGACAAATGTGCTGCGAGTATCTACAGTATCACATTAGTTTCACGTCTTTTAAAATTGATGGAAAAATAAAGTTTTATATGTCAAGGTTTTTAAAAGGTTAATGCAGTCACATCTTTTCCAATTATCCCTGATGGATTTCAGGCAGGAGGGAGATGAAGTCTGATGCCGTCTTCTTCATGGCAAATTAAAAAAAATTTCAAACAGTAATTATAACTGGTTGTGGGATTAATAGGTGTAAAGCAAAATGGCTTCTTGTCGAGAAATGTGAAACGGAAAAGTCTCCCAGAGCCCCTGCACACATACCTGGCAGCCGGTAACACATGTGCCAATCACTGGCCTGTAATGATTTCTAATAGGGATGCACCAATGAGGTTAAGGCTGACGCTTAATGCAGATTTTTTTTAATCAGTCAGGAAATAAAGCATCTCTCCACCAACTCTCTGCTACCAACAGTACATCATGAGGAAGTGCGAAGTGCACAGTGAGCGTAGATGGTAGATGGTAAATTACATATATGCTGCATATGAAATTTCTATGAATGTAAATCAACCCAGCAACTGTATATATATATATATATATATATATATATATATATATATAAGTGTGTGCGCTTCGTCGCCCCTGGAGCTTTCTCCTTTAGTCACGGAGAGTGCAGGAAATATCTTTCATTGTGTCAGAAGAGTGTGTGTAAAAAGCTGTCGGTGCCAGGTGAGATACTGCTGACATGTAGCAGTTAGCGCTGCAAATTGGTTTATGCTTTTTTATACTCTGTGTGTGTGTGTGTGTGTGTGTGTGTGTGTGTGTGTGAGTGAGAGAGAGAGAGAGAGAGAGAGAGAGAAAGAGAGAGACAGTTTTATGGACCTACTGCATTTTACATACATTTATTTTGATCGGACACTTCAGGCAGTAAATAGCTGATAACTGATGACATTTTGAATGAATCAATAGATCCATATGTCAATGAATAGAACTCAACATACAAACACCCCCCCCCCCCCCCCCCCCCCCCCCCCAGATTCCAACACTGAGAGAGGAAGCTACACTAAAAACTGTTGGATAAAATAACTTTATATAAGAACAAGTCAAACTACTAATAACGTGCAAAAAAAAAAGCTGAATGACAATCAACAGGACATCAAACACTTGTTGCTGCTTTTCAAAAAGTTTGACATTTGTCAGACTTCAAGTTTTTGCATCCATCCATCCATCCATCCATCCATCCATCCATCCATCCATCCGTCCATCCATCCCTGTTTCTTCTGCTTATCCGAGGCCGTAGTGGGTCAAAGCAAAGTAGTCCAGACGTCCTGTTTCCCAGCTCTCCTGGGGGACCCCGAAGCGTTCCCAGGACAGATGAGATGAATAATGTCTCCAGCGTGTTCTGGTTCTGCCCTGAAGCCTCCTACCAGCTGGACTTGCCCGGAAAACCTCCTAAACCTAACCAGATCCGCCTCAACCGGCTCCTCTTGTCTTACCCTATCTCTAAGGTGAGCGCAGCCACCCTGCGGAGGAATCTCATTTCAGCCGCTCGTATCCACAATCTCATTGTTTTGGTCGCTACCGAACGCCCGTGGCGACCAGTGAGGGCTGGAACGTACATCGACTGGTAAATCAGGGCTTTGCCTTCCAGCTCAGCTCCCTCTTCACCACGACGGTCCGGTACAATGCCTGCTTCACTGCTGATGCTTCACTAATCCGCCTGTCAGTCTTCTGCTCCATCCTAGCCTCACTTATGAACAAGACCCCAAGGTACTTTGAGTCCAAGCCGAACAGAGCAATCCACCTCATTCTCGCCGCTTCGCACTCACCCTCACACCGCCCCAGCTCCCGCAAGATGGATGGTAATCTAATGCCCCCCCCCAACAACACAGCTCCCAGGTAGCGATTCACGGAGGGGATAATGAGGGTAACCTCAAAGTCATTAATTAGTCATTAAAAATCTCAGAGTCATTAAAAACTTGCTGGACATGCAACAAAAGGAAGAATATGTGCAACAAAGGATATTTGGTGGATGGCCTGGCAGTTTTATATTGAATATATAACTGTTAGCAGCTGCTTTTCATTACCTACACAATCAAGCACCATGACTTAATGAAGGGGTAAATTAACGGACCGGTGATAAGAACACAGGATCTAAATGTCACTGATACAGACAGCGTCTTCTTTAACCTCCTCCTGCTCCTTTTCTTTCCTCCGTGTCTAACGATTTTACATGCGACATGAATGTTGAGTTGCCAGACTCATTAGTCAGTGTCTTGATCATTAGGGTGAATCTTTGAACTGCGAGATGAAGCGAGTCTCTGATGGAAGCTGCACACGAGCTGAATGGATTTCTGTCTCTCTCTAAACCTTCCTTTAGCTGATCCTTGTCAGTCACAAATGTGTGAATGTAGTATGTTGTAGTTTCTGATGGGGATTAGAGATTAGAGCCGTCCGGGGTTGTACAGCATATACAGTTGAGCATGCATTTTTCTTCTTATCTATCACAGGCAAGAGGTGCTATATAGTCCCCCCCCCCCCCCCATTTTCTCCACATGATAACTTCACACTACAATATTCACGTGAGCAGTTATCACTACTTGTATTTCACATCAATTTTACATTTTTACCTTTGCTTTGATTTAATGCTCGTTTGTGGGTTCAGACAAATCTCTTCGGTACGAGGCAATGTCATTTTGCAGATACATGGTTTTTATTTAACGGTAACGCTGCATTTCCTACATATTTACTCGCTTTTGTAACATGTTAAAAAGAGGTAATATATATATATATATATATATCTAACAGACAAAGAATTGGTAACTGGTAACAGCAAACATGCTCTGAAAGTCATAGTGATGAAATGAATACCTCCTCTGTTCCTTACACTGCTGACTCTCACCACATAATTAGGTCGCCTCAGGTGTGGAAAGAAGAAGACGAAGGCGGTGAACACGCTTCGCTGCAATTAAAAGTGTTGCGGGTTTTTGTCTCTAACAATGGCGCGGTGGACGGCTGACTGACAGGCAGGCCTGCAGTGAGCTTGTGTTTCGTCTCAGCACCCGTAGGGCGACTCATGCGGTCCATCAAAGCCGCCTCTATCGGCGCCAACAGCCACACAGAGTAAAACCCTGTACGGGTCTGATAAGGTGGGCAGCTGAGTGTAAGCCGCGGGGTAAAGCCCTGTCATTATGTCCACACACAGTCTACTGTAAACGATGAGGCCTATCTGCCTTTTGATTTCACTCCCTCACAGAGGTTAGCGCCGTGGATTAAAGCAATCTTCAGTCCAGCAGTCACGTTCTGCTGGAACGGGCCGGCGCTAGTCACGGGTGAGCAGAGCTGTCTGTAGTCACGACAACTTCAGTGGAGCCACATGACCGCGCTGAAATATGGATAATGATGTGCAGCAATTTTTAAAGTTGAGATAAGATATGTAAAAGCACTTGACCACATTCTCCTAAAGCACCGGGACTTACACTGGATACGAGTCCAGTCGACATTCTTACACTGTTTGAGAAAGCTTTGCATGAAGTGTTGAAGTCTTTATAAATTATATTTCCTTCGCTCTCTCGTGAGAATCTGTCTGCCAAAGAGAGAAATTTGTATTTTTTTTGTTTTCATGATGGTTCCCCTGTTTGTGTAAACAGGAAAGCCATTTCCATAAATTCAATCCAATATTTTCATATTATAATTTTGTTTATTGTGTAGAGACCCAAGTGCCACCAAAACTTATTTCAAAATCCCATTGACATTTGTAGCTGGGGTAATGACTGTAAATGCAGCCGTGGAACAGGAGCCCTTCTCAACCGCAGGTCGTGCGGCTCCTTTCTCACGTTTAGATAACGACGGCACTTTGCTGTTGATTTAAAAGTTTTGTTTCCTCAGCCGCCGTTAACAAGCACCATTTCCCAGAAGCCCCAGACATTGACAGGCTAAAGGTCACAGCTCGACAGAGGAGGTGAGTCCGCGAGAGAAGTCGAAAGACTGTAATTACCTCAGACAGGTCCGTAATGACGGCAGGACACAGGCGGCTGAACGCTGTGAACGCTTGTGGACGAGAGACAGAAAAACACAGACGAAAGACTTTACAGGAGAGTGTTGGTGAATTTTATGGATATGAGCAAAACGAAAAAGTTACGATACCGTTAAGTGTTCACAGAAATCAGGAAGGTTTCAGTTTCTAAAAGCAAGTGTCGGGGATGATCATTTATCCAGAAAGACTGATGAAAGGAATACTGAAGGAGAGACTGTATTATGAAGAGTACAGTGTAAACCTGCTCTGTATGAAAAGCGCCCTGAGACAACGCCTGGTATGATTTGGCATTAAATAAAACTGACTTGACTTGACTTTGCTCGTGGAACGGAGGCTAACCTGGAGGCCTGGACATGACGTCATGACCTTGGCGCTCTATACCACTGATACACCGCCGTCTGTCCTCAGCGTGTTAGCTACAGTTAGCAGCTAGCTCCAGACAAGGAGCATTTGTTTTTCCATTTAATAATCCCATCACACATGTATATATATGTTATATAAGTAGGCCTACAAATATGGAATTTCCATATATTAAATATGTACTTATAAAATCAAAAGATATATGTAAAAACTATTTATGAAAACTATTGTATTGACATATGTGTCTAGCCCAGAGAAATGTGTGTGTTTATGTGCAGTATATATACTTGTGTTGTAGACTTATGCTATATAAATATATATATCCATCCCAAAGTCTGTCAGTAGATGTTTAAATCATAAACAATAGGATCCTAAAGTCTGAGACCACTTTCCCAGAATGGGAATCTAGACATGTTTAAATATAGATAAATAAATATAAATAAGAAAAAAATATATAATCATATTGAATTTGTATATATATATGTTGTTTTAATAAACTTGGATATGGTGCCAACATTCTATATCAAAGAAAAGAATAGATATTTTAAAATATATGTACATATATAAATGTTACTATGCATATTTCATACCTATGTTATAAATGCATATTTTAATTTATCCGGAGGATGTTCAGTATATATGTGATAATAATAATATATCCTATTTATAAAAATAGATGACATATATATTATGTCACTATATTTCTGTATGGGATGAAAAATATTAAATTAATTTGAAAATCAGTTTGACATGACTTTGACTTTCCATCTCTCCCTTTGTGATTGACTCAGCGTTAATAACAGAAATCAATAAAAAAAAAAATATCTCCTCATTACAGTACACAAGAGTAAGTAACCATCACATCTTCAAAGTCAGTTTATAATTAAAGCGCATCCTGGAGGAGAATAGTGGAGCACATTCACCCTGTGGTTTCTAACTAATTAAGCCTCCGTTTCTCTCTCTGACTCAAATTAACACCTGAGATGAAACCAAAACTGAACTGGTCCACAATAACTGTTCCAACTTTAATAAGTATTGATATATTTATTTATTTTTTTGCAACACAGCGTGTAAACAAGTACCGATTGTGTGTTGGTGTAACTGACCAGCCTTCAATCAGTTCTGTGGACTGAGAAACCGTGTGGCTTGGTGGAATAAAAAGTTTGAGGTAAAAGCTGAAAGTCTATGTATTATAAAGTGAGACCAAATCTCTTACCCCGGGGTTTTAGCAAATCCATCTTTGGGGCGGCTAGTTCAGATGCAGGAGGAGTAATAATGAAAATGTGTGAGCGGGGGCCAGTAACCTTGGCAGCGAGGTTGAGATTAATGGCCATGCCAAAGGTTGTGATGAACTGTACGATGAGGATGGGGATAAAAAAACAAAACAAACCTTCACCAAACCTTGGTGTGTGTCCATCAACTCCACCAACTCTTTTTTGTACTTTTTTCAGTCCAGACTCTCCTCATTATTTACTGCTGCGGCGGCGTTGCGTTTTGCTAATTTCTACATCCACTTACATCATGTTTAAATGCATTTGCAGAAGAGTTAAAAACACAATAGCAAGAAGCTTAGAGAAGAGAGGGCCGCCACAAACGCTGCCTAAGTCCTTTAATATGTATCCCGACTGTATTCTTATTCTTCACACATGCATCGGACATACATTATGCATGACTCCTTGCCCTCTCTAATCTTCTAACACTGCTCTTTTTTTGCTAATACTGCAATCTTTCTTCTCTCCGCAGCCATTCTTCACAATCTCGACACAATGAAAAGAGCACGTCGTCACCATCCATACTGCGCGTTATCGATCGCGTGCTCACAAGTTCTGATCTTCGGTATTTTCACTAGAGAATTACAGGCGCATACCTGCAGCTAATGAATGTCTCTAAAGGGGCTTTAAGTCTCAAGGACCCTCTCTTCATCCATTTTCATTCCCTTGTTCTCTTCACATATTTGAACTGAATGGCTTTCAAACAGCAATATCTATGTCTCATGTTTTTTTTTTTTTTTTTATTCAACTCAAGCTACTTTACAAGAGAAAAAGCACTCAGTAGTATTGGTGTCTCAACTCAGCGGATAGAAGGATAGATTGGTGTATTATGTATTTAAGTGGAGTCTACCTGGAGAGATTTGGAAATCAAGACAGTTCACATTCTGTGAGTTATCATCACAAAACCCATCTCCTATGAATATTACACGTATATATATATTATTTAATTGCATTATACTATTTGTTTTTGTCAAATGAGGAAAATGCTGCACGGATTAAGTATCAACATTATTTCAAGTGAAGAAAGTGCTATGGTTTTGTATTACATGGTGGAAGGAGGCCGGATGATGGAGTGGTGGGAGAACAAAGCTCAGGTTTGTGCAATAAAAGTATCGTGTGGTTGAGATTAGGGAAAGATCAAGGTTTCTGTTACACATGAATAAAGTCCTGTTCTGTCCTGTGTCGCGCTTCAAGTCCCTTTTTTAATTTTTTTTTACTTCATTAGCTTCGTTAGCGCTGCAGCTCCAGGGAGGGAAAATCAGATCAGACCGTCATTTTGGTTCGGACAGAAATATCTCAGCAGCTCACAGGATGGTATGAAGAAGATGAACCATGATGACACCGATGTTCACGTCCCTCTCAGGAGGAAATGTAATAACTTTGTTGATACTTTTCATCTGGCTCCTTACTAGGTCAAATTTTCAGTTTGTCCTGTACTTTGATTTAAGACCTGCAGCCTCAGTTTTACTCAGTGATTAGTGCTAATTAACAAATGTTAGCATTCTGACATAAACTTTATACAATACCTGTTAAACATAGTGTATTAGCATTGTCATTGTGAGCATGCCATGACGTTGTTAGCATTCTGTGCACAAGTACAGCCAAGCAGAGCTGTTAGCATGGGTGTAGACTCTTAAGCCCCTTTTCCACTGATCAAAAAACCCGCTAAGACCCGCTAACATCTGGGTTTTGTCGGCAATGGAAAAGGGTTCAATCTGCATTCACTCCTGGGTCAAACGACTCTGCAGTAGACGCAGGTATTTATCGACTCCAGCTCAGATCAGCAAGGAAGTAAACACAACACCTGGATAAACTTTTTCATTTTCATTCCTGCAGCTACACTCCACACTGTGCTCGACGATGAAAGAGTGAGCTGCACCCCCGAAATAAGTTTTTAAAACACACAATCACAGATTGAAGTGTGTCACACAAAGGCTCCGACACATACATCTCAGGTTATGCAGTTTTAGATAAAATAAATGAAGAAAAAAACAGAAACTTACCCCACAAATGGTGAAAATGCAGAGAGCTCAAAATCCCAAAAAGAATTCAGGATACGACAGAGGAACACTGGAACGAAACGGGAAGTTCAACAGAAAATCCACATACTCAACGAATCAGGAGCAGAGACACTCAGAGTTAAAACAGGACGAACTGACAAAGACAAAGGGGAGCACGGAGACTACATGGACACATTGATTGAACACAAGTGACACATGTTAGGGCGGGGCAGACAATCACAAAGGAGGGAACAGGACAAAGGAAGTAAAAGAACCACAAGAAACACAAGGTAAGTTGTTCCAAAATAAAACAGGAAATAACCCTGAAGTCCAAATGAAACACATTCCTTCAGGGAAGATCATGATAATACAGGAGCACAAACGTGGAATCCATTCAATGTGTGTGTGTGTGTGTGTGTGTGTGTGTGTGTGTGTGTGTGTGTGTGTGTGAACTCAGCTGGCAGTGTAGAAGGAGAGTCAATCGCCTTTTTTAGATGGTTTACCTGCGTTTAAAAAATCCATTTACACCTGCTAATTTTGGTGTAAAAAGTTATTTGTCTTGTTCACTATCAACAAAGACACAGACTTTTTCTATTTCCCAGCCTTAACCTGGAGCTATTCGCATGAAAATATTAAAAACCATTAATCATGCTTTAGTTGCTGTGAGTAGAGGTTGCTGGGAAAATGGTTTGAGATGCAAAAAAACAACGACCTGTAACTCAGGCAGCATTACATTTCTCCATACACTGCAATTGTAGTTTGTAGGAGATAAGGGAGCAGCAGCACAGTATCCTGAATATTAGAATATATATTGAACTGCCATTGAATTTGACATCAGGGAGGCGTCTCTGCTGTTGTGGATGGAGTAATCAGGATAATTGATAAGCGGCCTATTGGCTAGTGAAGGAAACCTCCATAATTAAATCGAAACTCCTCAGCTCTTCCTCTGGACCGCTCTGTGGCTGCGGTGCTGCCAGTCTCCATGGCGACCGCAGGATGCTGGTCTGAAATTTGCCGAGGAGATGCAGATGCAGACGCGGATGTTTAATGTTTTTTGACAGCGGTGGATAGCACACTCTGGGACTCGGAGCAGCCTCGGGCCATCTCTAGTGTGTTTTTCTGAGCGCCAGTGGAAATGCACTTTGCTATGTGATGTCATGGCGGGCTATTCTGAGGCTCTCTTCACTTTTAAATTGAATCACGGTCGTACCAGATGGATTATTCTGATATGAGCTCTATAATTTTCAAGAAAATATTACGCTATCCCATTTCCTCTAATATCCAGGGAACCAAAGCAGAGGTTTTTCAGAACAAGAGCTTGTGTTATTTTCTCTCGGCTTCATTTTATTTTTATTTATTTTTGCCAACAATCTGACAATAGGCTTCAAAACATTAGAAATGTTTTTCTACAACAGATGCACAAGAAGGAGCTAAGAAGTAATTGGTTAACACTGCAAAAGAACTAGTATAGTGTCAAGTATTAGCACTAATCGCCTCACACACTGTACTGGAGTCAGTAGTTATACAACAAATTACCATCATCATACACAAATGAAGTCATTTATATTCACACAGGCTTTTTCAGTATTCAGTTTACAGTGTAAAGCAGTTGTATATCAAATAGAAAAAATTGACAATGAAGAAGTAAATTACAAAAAACGAGTGAGAGCTGAACAAAGGAGAGAGATTAAAGGAGCAATCAGTAATATGAGCTCCTCAGAAACAGTGATTATAATCAGCAGGAACGCAGCGCTCCTCCTTCACATATCTGAGCTCTGCTGCCTCACCTCACCTCACCTCACCTCACCTCACTTCCCCATCCTCTCCCGTCTCCGACACACACACCTCCTGAACCGTTTCACACGGCGCGATTTAGCTGCAGTTAATTAATGGAACACGACAAACTAGGATTTAATGAGAAACTGCCGTAAAATGTTTATTTGGTGATGCCAAGAATCACATTGATGTCGGTTTCCAAGCTTCTAGAATCCCTCGGGATTACAATCCTTGTTGGTCGTTTCAGTGCCAACGCTGACTGCCAATGCAGGCATTAGCTTGCCCTTTACTAATTGAGTAATTAGTGTTTGCCTTTTAATTAATTGGAACATAGAGCTTTCCATAACTTCAGCTGTTTGAGATGCCTTAACCCACAGAGGCCACACGCACAAATATTGTAAAAGGTGAGAATTTGAAAAACATTGGCACTGGGAAAAAAAAACCAAACAAAAATAAAACATTAGTTTCTCTTGGAACATAATTCAGGCTTTTTCTGAGATGTTTTTCACCTGTGAAATCGTTTTATATGTTGTTTTGCCAGTTAAATGTGATTTAAGACCCTGCAAACACAAAAAGCCTCTGATGACGGAGCGCCGCCTGCTTCATGAATGTAATTCATTTTGTCGTTTTCGTTCCCGTGTGTGAAGCTGCGGTGAAGAACTGCCACGGAAAAACACGTTTTAGGGGATAATATGCGAAACCATTTAGACATTACAGCTTATATGGTTGCTGTTTTCTCTTCCATATTTCATTATGGGTGAAGGTCAGAGGTCATGGGTTGCATCCAGGAGACGGGGTTTATAATTGAAACGCCTCAGGTGTGGAACAGACTGCTCGAGCCAAGACTGGATGTCCAACATTGATCAGCGACACCTGGATACCTGCGTTACTTGGTTACCGTCTCACCTTATCGTTGCACAGTGTGCAACACAGTGTGCAACGATAAGGAGAGAAATTACTGATTGCTCCTTTTCAAACTTGCAGAGAAAAATTCAAACAATTACAAAAACAAACTATGTTTTCAATTTGAACTGCAAAGTATCAACAAGGAGAAAAAATTACAATTCACTCCTCGTCCCCATGTGATAATGAAAATGAAAGTCCATGCACACACACCCACTCACTTTAACTTGGATCCTTATTACAGTTATTTGAAAGCATCAGTTTACTGGAAGTATTTTGATGATTTCCCCAAATAAAATAATTCTATACATTCTGCCCTTAATATAACTAGATTTTGCCAAAATAACGAGAGATATCCTGCACACCTGACAGATGCAGCACTTGGTCAAAGCTAAGCAGAGAGCGGTAATATATACACTACAGTACACTTGAAGTCACCACCATCATTGTAAGAAAAATATTCAGGAATGTATTACACTGCAAAAATGTCACTCTCCTACGGGACACAGTAAAGTCAATATTTATTGTCTCTATCTCAGTCTCTGTGGGTAACTCTACAGTCAACCCCATAAGCAAATTGCTGAATCTGTAAACAGAGCAGAAATCCATCCCCAAGCGCCCGACTGTCATCCTCCCTTCTCTTTTCATGTGAGCTGCGTGAGCCAGAAATCATCGTGGTGAAATCCTCGAGTGTAAACAAAGCATACAGAATCACAGGTACGCCTCATAGTCATTTTAACGGTGGCCGAAGCCAAATTTGCTCAAATGCCAAAGCTTTATATTATCTACAAATTCACATGTATGAAGTTTTTTTCCATTTCATTATTCATTGTCATTGATTTATATTCTGTTTGATGTGTTTTATCTGGTGTACATCTCTAAGAAGGTGACATTCAGACATTAATCAAAACCGTGGTACATTACGACATGTTTACATGTCAACATATATTAAGCCCTCGAAGTAGTTCCCCATGAGAGAGATTCGGATCAACTCCGCATCATTACTGCAGACATACCTCATCTGGTATGCAAAACTGAAATGGGAATGAACGTCTTGGTGACGGCTGATTGATGTCTTCAATTTTATTGGTGTCAAGATCTGCTGGGAGTAAATAAATTACCCAGCATTAACCAGAATAATATAGCGATCCGGCTAATGCCATTCAATGTGTCTTAAATGTGCTACAGATATTTAACGCGACAGATGACAGGCTTTTTTGCTAATTTAAAAAGCAGATCAATAATCTCTTTGAAGCGGTTTATCCGTCGACATCAGGACGGGCGTCTTTATCTACATTGTGACGGAGCTGCTCTCAGTCGGAGCTGAGGCGTGTTTCTTTGACTTTACATTTGTTTTAAACGATAAACCGGCGAGGAGAGTGAAGTGTTGTGGCGGCCGGCTGCAGGGTTCTTCGGTGGCAGGTTTATCATTCTGCAGTGACTCTGCTCAGAGGCTCTCTGAGGGCTCAGCAGCCCTCTATGAAAGTCAAGTAGCTGAAAAGAAGTCCATAGAAATCCGAGCATCAATGGTTCGATGCTGTTGTGAATTTTTTCCATCCGAGCAGAAAACTCCCACAGAAGTGGCTTCATCATGATTTCATGCCTTTTGAGACACTTTTTTCCAAATCCGTGGAACATTAAGCCACGAATTTCTCTCTTTCTCTGACCATCAGTCTGAAGAGAAAAACAAAAAACAAAAGACAAGCGTCTCATTTTACTGTAAAAAGAAAAAAAAAAGTAGATAAATAAATAAACAAAAAAGGTTGGCTGAATCCCTACTTCTCCATATAGAGAGCGGATGAACTTGTTGTGCTGTAACCCATCATCCAGCTGTCGGTGGATATGCGGTATGGTTCTGCTCTGCGAGGCTCGTTTGTTTTTTAAATGGACTTTAAAGATACAGACGAAAAAGTTTTCTCTCTCTTTCAAAAACACCCAAATCTAATTTGATTCAAAGTTCGACTTGAAAAGGCCGGTCATTTCATTCTTTTGTAGCACATTATTCAGCCCGTCTGTTCTACCACAATGGGTCGTGCCTGAATGAGATGTTCTTTGCTTGACAATACAGAAACCTGCGGCTGTTTCTTTGTCCTTTTTTGCATCATCAGAACGTCCTGTACTCTCGTGCCCTTGGTCCTTTGGGTAAATCGTGAGCTGGGGATTTTCTGTTTTGTAACCTTGTTTTATCAAATTCACATTCTCCCCATCTCTCGTCACTGCGTTTGTAACTCATCACATTCCCTGTGTGAAATAAGATTCCACTGTGTTATCAGGGTGAAGCTTATTTCCCATCATCTTTAGCGTTTTTCCTTTGAATTTCCAGTATGTCAGCCAAACTGGAGAGATTAAGTGATATCACTGTATTTTGAGACTTGCTTTTCTTGTGAGGACATGTTAAAACTCTGTCGTGGAGATCTGAGTGACCTCTGACTGCAGATCTTGTTGGATCCTCCTCGAGCGAGAGCTGTGGGGGACCCAGTCCATGCCTAGTCATGCCGGCTTCTTCACCGCTTCTGTCGGAGCGCAGATGGAGACGGGCTCCCGGGTGGTGTGGCGGCCTCTGGTCAGACTGTTCTGCTCCACGCGGGTCCGACAGGGGAGGCAGAAATCTCTGAAGCATCGCTTAAAATTTTCATCCAAGAACGCGTAGAGCACAGGGTTGAGGCTGCTGTTGGTGTAGCCCAAGGCGATGCACAGGTGCCAGCTGGCTATCACCAGGGGGTTCCTGGTGTCGATCTCCACCATGGTCTTCACGATGATGAAGATGTGGATCGGGGTCCAGCAGATGATGAAGGCGGCCACCACCACCAGCACCATGCGGGTGATCCGGCGCATGTTGCGGTCTTTCTCCTTGGAGCCCGAGAGCAGACGAACGCTCCTCAAACGAAGGATCATCAGGCCGTAGCATATGGTGATGACCAGTACAGGAACCACAAAAGCAAAGATGAAGACGCAGATCTTCGTCACTGTGTCCCAGTACCAGTCAGGGTCAGGGAACTTCAGCATGCACATGGTTTTACCTGGAAGAAGAGGGCAGGTAGCATTAGACAGAATTAGTCAATGTAGGGTTAGAGTATCAAGCAGGTTTAGAAAGATACTGTTTTGTGGATTTAAAAAGCTAAAGCTGCAGAGGAACATATGTACTTAAAAACGCACACTTCAGCCCGGAGTACGACTGTGACAACTGTCAAGAATATCAAGAATACATTATGTGCGAGTAGATTTTCTAATCCTATCACCAGGAGGGAACATTTTGATTACCCTCTGTGACATTTTAAACCTTTGTGCATCCATGAAATGATTGACGAATGACACCGTGGCTAATGGATGGTTAGGGCTGGCTAATGCTAGAAAAAGACCTACCTTGTACCATGTGTCATCTGACTGTGATGGAAAGAAAAATATTCATACTTCCTCTGAACAGCCACACTTAACCCATAAGGACCCACGGTGACACGGTTGTCTCACGCCCTATTAATGCTCAGGATGGTTCCATGTTAAGTTAATCCTTGATTTTTCACTCATGAAGTCCCAGAGTAACACCTATAGCGCATTTATGATAGGTCATGTGACCAGTGGGGTGATCATGTGTTTCCATACCAACCGACTGAACTTGACTGAAAGTTGCATTTGGAAAAACCAGCTACCTAGCTAATTTGAAGCTGCTCTTTCAGAGGCTAAAAGGTAAGATTTATCCAATTCAAGAATTGCAATGTTTAAATATCATGCTGTTTGTTAAAAATAAACTATTGTTTACACATTTCTTGAAGAACTTTGTATAAAACGATCAAGTAAATATTGGTGTGACACAAATGTCACATCGGGCAATTAGCCTAAAAACGGTTGAAAAAAATTGTTGTGACTTATGTGTCACAATAAGAAAACTAATCATGATCTGATCAGTTTACTTGGCTGAATCAATTATATTTAGTTATATATTGTTTATTCTAGCTTAATTGAACCAATATCAGTTATATAATTTTATTCATGGGTTGCAATAAGACCTGTTGGGCACCAAGTAGCTAGCTACTAAAATGGCAGGTCTGGGACTACATCATGACATCAGGCAAGGCTTGAATATTTACCATTTTTTCTCTCTAGATGAACAGGGAAAAGAGATGGGATTGGGATAAGCATAGCCAGTTCATTCTGGACATGATTCAGAATGGAGATGAAAGTGAGATTGAGGGATTTGGTGGTACCAGCTCAGATGAAGACGATCCTGTCGAAGATCCAGATTACACTCCCTTGAATCAGGAGTCAAGTGAGTCTGAATGTGAGTCAGAAGAGGAAATACCTCAACCAGAAGGGGAAGTGTCTCAACCAAGAGAAGTACCTCAACCAAGTACCTCAACCAAGAAACATCCTACTGGCCAAGAAAATAAGTTCTCTTGGAGAAAGAAACCTTTTGAAGCCCCTGACTGCACGTTCAAAGGAGAGAGTGTCACACCTCCAGACGAGCTTCCCACTCCCCTGCAGTACTTCAGGAGGTTCATTACAGAAGAGATGATAGAGTCATTGATGGAGCAAACCAATCTGTACAGTGTCCAAACCACTGACACGCTCAAGAATGTGAACACCACAGTCAAGGAGCTGGAAATCCTAATTGGCATGTACCTGCGCATGGGTCTTTGCCAGCTTCCAGGAAACCGTACCTACTGGGAAAACAACACAAGGTGTGCCATGGTAGCTGATAACATGTCACGCAACCGTTTTCAGACCCTCCTCGCATCTCTCCACTTCGCTGACAATACGGATTCATCAAACAGGCAAGAAGGGGACAAATGCTGGAAGATCCGTCCATGGCTTGATATGTTCCGCAAACAATGTCTTGAGATCACCCCAGAAGAGTACAACTCTATCGATGAGCAAATGGTGTCTTTCAGAGGAACGCGCAGCCCAATAAGGCAGTATGTCAAGAGCAAGCCCCACCCCTGGGGATTCAAGATCTGGGCCCGTTGCACTTCCACAGGAATCCTCTGTGATTTTCAGGTGTATGAAGGTGGCACTGGGAAAAGAACCACATTTGGCATGGGAGGAGACGTGGTGCTCAAGCTGTGTGAAACTCTTCCACCAGGCCAGAACTACAAAGTGTTCGCTGACAACCTGTTCTCTTCAGCACCACTGGTGCTTGAGCTTCTTCAGCGGCAGATCTTCTACACAGGTAACAGACACACACACACACACACACACACATACTGACACACATATGCACACTGACATACACTGACACACACAGGTATTAACAACATAAACAATTATCATCTTTCACTATTGTCCTATTCTCACTTTTGTCTTATTCTCCTGTATCCTCTCTTGTTTTTGTTTCTAGTTTTGTCACTCATTTTGTCTTATTGTTTATGTATTACAGGAACACTCCGCAGCAATCGCTTGTCTGGATGTCAGCTTGAGGATGACAAGAGTCTTGCCAAGAGAGGCAGAGGATCTTTCGATGCCAGGGTGGAGAAAGAGGGATCCATGGCCATTGTAAAGTGGCATGACAACAGATCGGTCACCTTGATCTCCTCTCACACAGCAGTGGAACCACAGGACAAAGCTCACCGCTGGAGCAAACAAGAGAAAGCATTCCTTGACGTCAACCGGCCACACATCGTCAAAGAGTACAACACCTTCATGGGGGGGGTTGACCTCATCGATGGATGTATTGCCAGGTACAAATACAACATGAGGTCACGGAGGTGGTACATCTACCTGTTCTGGCACAGCATCATGCTAGCCCTGGTCAACGCGTGGCTGACCTACCGCCGTGACTGCAAGCTGCTTGGTCAGAGGCCACTAAATCAAAGAAGATTCCAGGCAGAGGTGGCAACTAGCCTCATCCTCATCCAGGCAGAAAGGGGGCGCCCATCACTCGACAGCAAAACCCCATCTCCACCAGCACCTCCCAAGAGAGTCCGTGTCGGAGTTCCTGATGATGTTCGTCTGGACCAGGTTGCACACTGGCCTGTGAAATGTGCCAAGCGTGGCCGCTGCAAAATCTGCAAAACCAATGCAACCACCACCGTCTGCGAGAAATGTGACGTGCGTCTCTGCTTCACTGAAGAGAGAAACTGTTTCAAAACATACCATTTTGCCTAGGCACACACCCAAACCCCTCTGCTAAATAGGTAATCCACCAGTAGTTCAAGCTCTGGCCTTCATCCCTATATTTCTACTTTGTCCAGAAACAAATCTGTTACAAATTCCACAAAAGTTGTTGAGCTTTTAGGTTATTCATTGTGGAATTACAAATGTTATTATTCTGGTGAGCTTTGACAACCTGTTAGAGAGTAGAAAAGGATCAATAGTGATCAGTGGTGTGAAGTGGAAGGCAGGGACAGTGTTATTGATATCATTTCCTTCCATAATTATTAAGATAAGCAGCTAAACCTACTCTATGAGGCATCATGTTTTTTTCATTGTTCAGATGGTACTTTTCTTGTTGTTGATCTGAGAAAATGCCTGGACTAAACCTACAAAGAGTTTTTTTTTTCATTATTAAGATGTTATTTATGTTGTTGGATGTTGATCTGAGGATATACAAATAAAAAGACAAAGAAATACATTCTCAGGCTGATTTATTTAAAAAAATTTCAGATTAAGGTGTAACATATAATTTAACTATTTTACGCCCGAAGTGACATCTAAGTCACTTTTGAGATCTTTGCCACCTAGTGGCAGAATTTTGAAAATTTTTTGAGAAATGTGTTCTATGTGCTCTATTTAATCTGTTTTATGCCCCCCATAATTTTCCTTGCGGTAGAAATGGGTCCGGGTCTTTATGGGTTAAAGGCCTGGTGAAAAGCTGGCTGTCAGAGCGACAGGAGATGATATATAATGGCACGTATTTCAGTCTCTCCTGGAAGGCATTCATATTATGGCACAAAAAGTGACGGGGGTAGTTGTGTAAAGAATGGAAAAAAGGGGCTTAAGGGATTTACTCAAATACCACAAATTTTGCCACCTCTGCATACCTGGTCAATCACTGTGTAACTGCCTCTGAAATGTGTCATCAAAAAGCTTTGGAGGGAAGACGTTTCCTAAGCTGTCTGACCATCAGACAAGCAACTTTGGTTTGAGTATACTGGCCCATTCCCGGACAATTAAGCAACAGGTTAAGGTTAGGAAATGATTGTGCATACAGTCGGACTAGTGGATGCAAAATCCAGGCTTACAAATGAAGGTTGACTGTGCTTACAATGTCCATCCACCAACCTGACTTCCTCACCCTGACGCCCATAAAGTAGCAGGCTCTCTCCAGGCTCTCACCAGCCTGAAGCTTTCATTTATGGTAAATGTTAAGGGTATAATTTCCACACGCAGCCCTAAGTCGACAGTTATTTCTCCCGGTGCAGCTAAACTGGGTGCACATCAAAGTCGTAGCCCCTCATTAAAATGATATCTTATTTAATTCGGAAGCGTAAGATCCAGCTTCTCGTCCACTTAGCTTTTAAGTACAGTTACAAAGTGGAGCTGGCAGTAGAAAGCAGCTGCTCTTCTGTTTTCCGGACAGAAACAGAACAAGAACAATTTGTTGCTTCAGAGTTGTCCCTCCCACATGTCTGGTGCCTTTTGTAGCATCTCAAGGTTTTTGACGACTTCTGAGTGTTGAATCACAGTGGGGGGTCCTCTAGTACCTATATGTGTGATCTGGGAGTTACTTCACACTTGTCTACATAAAGGGGAACACCGCCTCCACTACTGGCTCTGAATGTAAATTGTGCGACTCGTCTGATATGAACGCAATCACTAGGAATACTGGGCTGTTTTATATCAGTTACCTGCTATAGACACAGTTTTGCTCCTTTAAAACATTAATTAATAAGTATTTTCCCTCTTCAAAGCAGAGACAGAAGAAGGGCATATGTGAGGTTTTGTGAATTCTGGCCGAGTAGGAAAAGTAGTGCGTTTCCCCCCCCTGAAGGAACTACCTTGAACCTTTGATGAAAATCAAATATTATGTTTGGTTTTTTGGATGTAGTGGTCTAAATGTTTCAGAGGTTTTACGACTTACTCTGAGCCTTCACAGTCGATGGTTTGGGGTCATGGGTAGGACTCGATTCCTAATCACCATTATTCTTTATTTCCTTTTGTGTACCATCTCGTGAAGTTCTTAAGGATCTTTTAAACTGTTTAACCACGTCTGTTCTGGAGGACAGTTAACACTTGCACCAAACATTAAGACTTTAAATAAAAATGAAAGACAAAACAGTACCATTATCAGCCACTTTGGTCACAGCCATGACCATAATGGGAACCCCAATCGCTGAGGACAGCACCCAGATGAGCACGTTGATCAGCTTGGCCTTGACTGGCGTACGAAACCCCAGCGCCCTGACCGGGTGGCACACGGCGATGTAGCGGTCCACGCTCATCATGGTGAGGGTGAAGATGCTCGTGAACATGTTGTAATAATCGATGGCGATAATGAGCTTGCACAGGACCTCCCCAAACGGCCAGGTGTTCATGAGGTATTTGGCACTCTGAAAGGGCAGCGTGCTCGTGGCCAAGGCGTCGGCGAGAGCCAAGTTGAAGATGTAGATGTTCGTGGCCGTCTTCATCTTGGTGTACCTGGTTGCGATCGCAGAGAGAGAGAGAGAGAGAGAGAGAGTTTGCAATAAGCAGCAGCGGTAATGAGAGCAGCTGGGTATGGAAAGTCTGTTATGGGATATGGGGGATTTTAAAGTATGGCTTAGATTAGAGTTAATTCCCTCATGCTATAGACGTGCAGTGAAGAGCTGTGAATGCTAATTCCTCACAGCTTAGATTTATTTATTTATTTATTTTTCAAATGAGTGATTTGAGTTAATGGTTTCAATTGGCTTGCTGTCCTCTGATCAAGCAGCCTACTTCCAGGGAAAGCACCCGAGAACTCCGAAAAGAATATACTATACTGCTACTGAACTGAGGTTCATATATATTTTATGAGAAGGATTCTGCTTTTAACATGGGACTGTACATATTTCTTTGTGTATGTGTGTGTGTTTGAGAGAGATGAAGATATTTTGGTCACGTATTGGAAGAAAAAAAAAAAGTAATGGTCATCAGCACTGAAGTCATTTTGTTTGGTATATTAACAGCTTATTGGGATCAGAAATTCTTCTCTGGGGCATGAAGCTTATTTTCACTCAGACGTCTCTCATCAGAAACCTCGCAAGCTGTTTTCATTCTGTATATAAATCTAAGATAATTTAGTTTTCTAGGCGATAAATCATTACATCCAAATACAATCCGACTCGTGTGCACTGCGGACCGACAAAAGGTGGGCGAGGGCAAGAACAAGGTACGAGAAGGTGCAAAATTTCATTAAGATATACTGTATAATACATATTACAGCGCTCATGAATACATGAATATAGTATCCCGAAACCATATGGAATTGGACATATATACATATATCATTTCTTTTTATTTTGCAATTTTGAATGTTAAAGATTTAGTTGAATAAACATAGATAGCAGATTGCATCATGACCTGATGTATCTGACATTTTAATGGGGAAAAAAAGAGAAAAAAATAACATTCAAATTAGTGATTCAATCTTTATTGTTTTGTTCCATTAGAATACACCCACCCAGATGTGTATTCACTTTTCTCCTGGTCATTTTTCACAGGGGCTGTTAATAAGGCTGTTGGTGGCGAAGTGACCACATTAGGGAGTGATCAATAGAAAGAAGCATTTTTTTTAATTGACACTAAAACAAAGAACAGACGGGTAAATCAAGTTACCTGCTTTTCTGATGACCAAATAGCCTGTTTTTTTTATTGGCTGGACTGCAACAACTGGGACAGCCCTATAATCGCAAATGTCTGTGACTGACTGACTGACTGACTGTCTGACTGACTGGCAGAGTTGAGTGATGAAGTTACAACATTGGTGGGCCAAGTGTTGGACTGTTGGACAAGCCTTTATTTCTAACTCCCTCTGTTTCATATGTATAATTGGTCATATTGGTATCGATTCTCTCCCATTTGCCTGATTAAAGTTACTGCATTACACGTAAATACAAAATCTACACTTCCTATATCTGTTTCGAATTAAAAGCCCCTTAGCGTTTCAGTGGACAGATACCCTTTATTGCTTAACAAGGCTTTTATTACTGTGCAGCAGTACGTGTAGTCTCACTTCAGGTTGCTGGCTGTTCTGTTGTTTACATGCTTTTCAGATCTGCCAGTTTCTTTAGCTTCACAATTACTGATGGCTTCTCTCTCCTGCTCTCTCTTGCTGGGTGTGTGGGATGTTTAGTTATTGCTATGCCTCCTTCAGTGATAATGGTTCCTGTAATAATTGTAGTTTATTTGCTGTAATGGAGGTCAGGCTCAGTGAATTGGAGGTGCAGCTCTGCTTCCTGGCAGCTCCTGAGGAGCTGGGAAGCCAGGGCTGCTGGGTGACTGCCAGCAACAAGAGCCGTAGAGGTTCATGCCACCATTGTGCCAACAAAGTGTTGACAACAGCATGATTATATTGCTGTAGTTAATAAAGTGGCAGAAATGTAAATGATGCTAAATAGGCATGCACATGATATGATAGGCAGCATGAGTTTATCCTCCTCGTGTCTATATATCCCTGGCTCTGCTGACATATTTCTATCCACAGGGGGGACAAAATTTATCCTGCACCCCCAAAGTATTCGTGGCGGTGACAGCTCGGGTCGCCTCGGTGAGGGGTTGATTACATATGTGAGCCTGGTCCGGGAAAATGCACGCAGCAATGAATGAATGAATGAATGAATGACAGGCGCACAGAGAGTTCATGGGTTTCTTTTGACCCACCCACCAATGTAGTGGCCCACCAGGATTTCTCCTGATTGCTCCCGATGGCCAGTCAAACTATGAATGAAGACAACAATAAAATCAGAAATGGACTTTAGATGTCAGTGCCTATAGCTTATTTATATTTATGGTGACAGTACGTTGTGTTTTTGCTTTGTGAGATTATTTTCTATTAAATATTGAAGTTTATAAATAAGTGTTTTGGCACGCCTGGCTGAGTGGAGCTATCCATGGTACTGAAAGGGGGATTTAACTCTGGCATGTTAAAGTATCTTTTAAGCTTTTGTTATGTTGTGTTCGATCCCATCCAATATGTGGCACGAGGAAAGAACAAGGCACATGGTCAGATGTCACCATACAGAATTTTCATCCAACAGTGTTATCTCAATGTTAAGAGTTGGGGGCATCAAGATGAACAGCTTTTTTCAAATTAAAAATGCACATAAAAAAAAAAAAGAAACCACTTTATGGATTTTATGGAAATAAGTGGATTGAGGAATTACATTAACCTGCTGATCGATTTCAGTTGATTGATGGTATGACCCTGTAAGATTTTGACTCACTGTGGTATTTCAGAAAAACTGACTCTTAGCTCTTCATGCCGCGCTCATACGAGTCAATCCTATTTCCTGTTTTCCAGTTGTCTGAGTTTTGCAAAGTGTTGAGTTTATACACAAGGTCAATTGGTAATGTCATCAGATAACACTTTCCTGAGTTTGGTCCATTTATATTATATTGGTGACTGAACTGGGCTGATAAAAATTTTGTCTGATATAATAAATCAGTTTAATGTAAATGGCTGTGGCTGCATGGGAAAATGTAATTATGTCTGCTGTCAGACTCCCATCAGTTATTCCATTATTCGCTGTCAGCTAAGACATTAGTCTCTGACATAATCAGTACCGTATGTGTCTCTTCTGTTCAGCTCAAGGAGAGTCAAAAAGTCAGAAACATTTCTGTTAATCTGATAGAAACCAACATAAAGCCCCTTTTATGAACCAATATAATGACAAAACAAGACGAGGTCAAAACCTAGTACGTGCCTGGACCGCCTGTGGTCAAATCCTGATTTCATAACCACGACGTCTTCTGACAAAATCATCAATCACATAAATTAAAGACAAAGGCTGTGCTGTGATTTAAGCTTTATTAACTTAAGAAATGATCACCCAGAAAGAAGGTTCGATGCGACAGAATGTCTTATACAAACTCATCACTTCCTGTAATCATTTCAAATTAAAAGGCCTCTAGCGTTTCAGTGGGCAGAAACCTTTTATTTCTTAGCAGGGCTTTCATTGCTATACTGCAGCAAGTGTATTGTCTCATTGCTGGTTGTTGGTGTTTCTGTTGTTTACACACTGTTCAGACCTGCTAGTTTCTTTAGCTCCTCCTTTAGTTTAATGATACATGTAATGAAAGTAGTTTATTTGCTGTAATGGAGGCAAGGCTCAGTGTATTGGAAGCGCTCTCCTGCTTCCCTCAAGTTGGTATCATGAAAAGTACACCGAATTAGTTATTAGTAGTCCCTGTTTGTAATGCACCCATATATCCATGGACTATGGATATACTGACCACTACTACTGGATCACTTTGAAGAAAACCTAAAAATCTGATGTTGCTCAAGAAAGGTCCAGAGTGTCATTTTCCCCTCATTTATAATCAGATTAATGGATGTTTCTTCACGATGGACATCAGACATAATAATATTTCCAGGAAGAATGAAGCATGTTTGACTGATATCAATATATTTCATGTCGGCCTGTGAGGATTCGATTGAGTTAAGACTCCGAGAAGGAGTGTGATTATTGACTCATATTTACCTCACACTCTACGTTAACCTCCCTCTGCCTCCAGCTCAGCTCTCCCCTGCTCCCCTAGGGAGGCCTGTTGGTGTAATGTCAATTCAATGGGGATTTGCTACACCGCTCCACAAGGCCTCCACTCTGTTAAATTAATTCAGCTTTATTTTAAGTGTTTTTAATTTTGCAATCAAAACGAAAAGAAACTGCTGCGTCTTAACATTCCCATGTATGTTCGAGCATCATAATCCGATGCCTGTACTAGGTTGCACTTCCAACAAAAGACAGGAGTAAGCTTTTGATAATTACTTAAGGGTTGTCTGTGAAGTAAGCACAATATCACTGTGAAGCTTTGAACCCGTGGAAAACATAAAAATCCTGCTCAGAGAAAAGATAGACATGGACATAAATGTCATCAGTCAGAGATAGGAAAAATACCAGGCGGAGTTTCGGATCAAAAACCATCTTATGAGACAAAGTCAAAACTCTTTATAGTCTCATACTGCGAACAAAAGCTGCTCTCCGTTTAGTTTTGTATCTCAATCTCTTTGAAGCCTTTGATTCAGCACCTAAAGCTCGACTTTTGACACAAAAAGAGGATTATGTTCATTGTCAGAGTCACTTTCACAACTGAACCATGATTCAAAAGAAATCGCTTTCCCCTTCTGCCAAATCCAAGCCGCCAAGATAGGAACCCACACAGTGTGTCAGTGTGTTGCGGCAAAACTGCCACATTATTCCTCCCATGAGTAAACAAGCACTAAGGTGAGTGGACTTCAATCCTATACCACCCCCTCCAAAAAAACCCTCAGACCATCAAAGGGATCCTTGGCCTCCATCTCTAGACAATCAGTGATGAACAGCCTCCAATCACAGTGTAAAGTATTGACCTTTATGACCACTGGTCTCTATAGGTAAGAACAACGATTTCTGCTTCTTCACCTTGTTGGAGAACCATTGATCAGAGGCCATCACTACCGGTTTATCAGTCAGTTTGCCATTAATCAAATGCTGCTAGCTCGGCACTATGTAAATCCCCACTAAGCAGCCGGTGGCAGGAGTATTACACAGATGTGTTCAGAGTCCTGAAACTGACAAAAGGCGGTCAAAGGTCAAGTATCAGATGTGTCAAGACATTGCTGTATACACAAATAAATATTGTTTATACTAATATATTATATTTAGATAAATAAAAGGTGGTCTATAAAGAAATATAAAGTGTTATACCTTTCCTTTAAAAATAATACTTCATTCGTCTCAGCTCATTAGATTTCTTTATTTTTTGGGTGTTGGCACACATTCAATCATTTATCTATTCTCTATTTTCACCACAAGTTCAATCATTATAAGATAATGAGATGGGCGTATCCATATACAGCCAATTCACTGATAGGTGTGCAGCAGGACCAGGATGTTGTCATACCTGAATCAAATTATTGAGAATTATTAAATTATGACAGTGTTTCTATTTGAAGCCAGCTCAGATTTTCCAGCCTTTAAAGGCACAGAACAATGCATGTGTCGCAAATCATCTCATGTGACTCTACTCAGCCAATCATTGCAACTCGAGTCGGTGAGTGAGATTCCTGCAGAGCAGTGTTGACAATCGAGCAATTTTCTTGCTAGATTTGGCAACTTTTATGACAACTTTTTTTGTCCTAAAAGCAGTTAGCGACGTATCTAGAGACGTTTTGGACAGACCTTATCTAGTGAAGAAGCTCTGATGTGGCTCTCTCCACTGACGGTGTTCAGTGGAGGGACGGAGCAGCAGCACGTGAAGTCAACCAGTCATCAGCCAGACGAAGATCGGCCTACATTACGTCCAACCACCGACCCCAATTGTTTTCATTCTAAACGGGGCCCCTGTAGGGAGGTTTCCTACCGAGAGGTCCTTGTGAATCGCCCATCGGTTGTTTAAGCGGGAGAGCGCTGCATTTTGAGACATTACTGTGGAGTAAAGTTTGTCAGCCTGCGTCTCTGATTATGAACTGGCCGTCTGTGGCTGCATGAAGTTGCTGCTACTGCAAACCAAACATTTCCTACTGCTGCAGCTTCACATTAAAAGCATTGGAAATGTAATGTGTCAGAATATGAAAACAAAATATGCATCTACAAAACAAACTATGGTTCGTTTGTCTGCATTTTTTTCCCCCGACAGCGGCTCATTTTGACATATTGCACAGAGTAATGGAACGAGACGGAGCCACAGTGAGCTGTTAGATGAAGAGCTGCAGGGGACAGGCTGCACACCTCCAACTTCTCAGCGTAGGTAACCAGCTCCTTTCACTGAGCCCTGCTGTTCGGACTCATGCTGGGTGCAGCATAAAATCAGATCACAGCTGCTCACAGAGTGATGGAGACAGGCCAAAGATTGCCTGACTTCTTTGTTAAAACGACAGTAGTTTGTTTTGCTTCGCCCAGAACTCTGTGGCCTGTAGTATTAAACCGCATTCGCTTTTTCCACCAGTAACCACAGGTGTCGCCAAATCAACTAGGAGAGAAGACTTTGTTTCAAGGTTCAGTTAGAATCAGGTTTAGGTTTAGTTTTGAGCGGCCTTTCTCAAAGAGACGTCCGCAAGCGACTCCTTGTGGTCCGTGAGGAACTGGCGAGTTTTCAATATTAAATCAACTCATATGTAAATTCTTTATTATTATTTGAACTGGCTGTTTTACACGTGTAGTTGGACTTCAGTGTAACCAACCGTTTCACGACACTGCCCACTCAGGTTAAGGTTCGAGGCGTGGGAATACATTACTTTAATATGTGCATGTGTGTGTAGCAAGCTAGCTTACCTCAAAATGTTTTTAGCTAAACACATTGAGCACCATGTATTTTTTATCATCCATGTACATCATACTGCTGTAACTTTCCTAAAAGTAGCTACATAATTTTAACTGGCATGCTAACGCTAACAAAGTTAACTGGCGCTAAAGCTAATTTCAAAAACACACCGTCACGACTCTGTTGCTGTCGGGCAGCAGCGAGCAACACACGGTGTTATCAGCTGCCAGCTTCAGTGCAGTTTGTAAATAACTTTGATTGCTGCACTTCACATAATGAATAATGATTTTTTTTTTAAAGTGTACATCTTTTATTTTCTTTTAGTCAAATTGGAAATAAGTGATAAACTCTTTATTTTATTCACTGGCGCTAGCGTTTTAAAATAGATTAATGAATAAAAATGTGCCAAGAGGCAAAAAAGGAAAAGCTTGAAAACTAAATTAGGGAGTGGAAGAGAAAGAGAGGAGAAAACATAAATAAAAACAAATGAGGTTTTAATTTATTTTATCAGCTACATGGATAAAAAGCTGTCACTCTTATTTTTTCACTGCCTTTTGTCGGTTCTGGACCTCCTTGTACTTTCACATTCACCTAACGAGAATTTGCATTTGCATTTGAGATCAGTCTCCATCCTTTATCTCTATGTGGTTTGGGCGTTACACTGCCTGGCCTGACTACATCAGTCCTTTCGGTGCTCATACACTTCTGAGCTCGACTCTGCCGTTTTTTTCCAGGGCTGAAGGCCACACACACCGCTCACACACACACACACACACACACACACACACACACACACACACACACACACACACACACACACACACACACACAGACATAAATGCTGCTGGGTGAGATAGAAGACAAGCAGTGATGAAACACTGGCCATGTTGACTCAGCCCAGGAAATAAACAGACGGGCAGTCTGGCATCTTACACACAAACACACACAGTCACGCTCTTACTGGCAAAGGGCTACAATATTTTAGGCCAAATTTCCACAACCAGGTCCTAAAGAAACAAAACTCCTCCAAATTTTTTTTTGAATCAGGCTTTATCATTATCTTTTGTTTTTGCCAAAATATTACAATCTCAGAAAAACCAACGTTGTGCCATATCTGCTTTCTTAGTGGGAACAATAATCCACAAGCAGCAGCTCATTTGAGAATCCATATTCTCATAAACTAATCCCGCCGTCCGGTAGCTGCGCATCAAACTGATTTCAAATGGAAGCCACTTGACAATAAATTGCCTAAGCTCTGAGCCGGTTCTTATCTAACAGAAGTGGCATCAAGGAATGGGAGGCTAGGTGGGGGGGTAGCTGGGAGATAAGCGGAAGCCTCATGCCTCTGACCTACCCTGCACAACAGTGGACCATCTCCAGAGGAGTCAGTGTCAGCCTCTCCATCAGCAATCACACCGAGGGCTCTCAGTGCCACGGTTCAGTCCACGCTGACATGAGCATCCTCTGCTAAAAATGGGATTTCTGTGCATTTGAGAGTCTCTCCGAGTGGAGGGAAATATCCAACAATTATGACTATTTATGACTTTGCTATATTTAGCCGGCTGATGTGGCAGGCAAACAAATGGGCTTTTTTTTTTTGTTTTTTTAAATCAAAATTACTGCAAAAACAATGAGTTAAAAATACTAAATTTTGCTATTTGATTACTATTGAAATCAATTATCAAACAGAATACCAAAGATACTCTTGTTTCAGCTTCTCAAATGAGATGATTTTCCGTTTTTAAACAATGTCAACTTGGTGACTTTTTCTGTCACGTGACAACAGGTGATCAGTGATAACGAGATCATCCACTGAGGAAGACCAGGAAACGTCACTGAAAGCTGTAATAAAAAAATTAAAAAAGCTAGATGGTGAAACTTCCGTCGAAAGTTTTGTGAAACAAGTACATTTGGATTTGAGCCATGGGACCTGTGTTTTTTTTAAAACTTTCACCACGGCGACGGAGAATTCTCAATTTCCGATTGGCTGGAAGGGTGAGATGAACTCAAATTGACCCGACAGTATAACCAGACACCTACGACACAATTAAACTAATTAAACTGTAGGTGATGAACAGCAACACTGAGGTTATTAGTTTGATATTTGAGTGAATCATCTAAATCAGCTGGAGGAGGACGACTTCAGTAATATCAGCCACAGTGAGGCAGCTTCTTCGTAACATCTGAAGATCTCAGATGGTGGACGATGTTACTTTGTTATGCGCTCTACTTTTCAGTGATTAAAAGTTTCTATATTTAGATATTTAATATTAAAAGTTCAGCCCATTGTTAAAGGTTAAACAGCCGGAGACGGGAGGCGTGACGACTCAGGGTCAGCACTGACTGAACCCTCCGATCTAGACGCCGACATATAGCACCTCATACCGGTGCTAAGATACGAATCACAACTTCCTGTCAGGACTTTCACAATAAAATCCGAGCGTGATGCAGATTGTAGATTGCGACTCCCCTCCGCTATAACAACTTGTACTTTCCAGGATCGTAGTGGAACATACTGCATGCTGGGTATTATCCCTCACATATTCACCACTACCACCAGTCTCCACAGGTGTCGCTGCATCAGCCACGTCTGAAATCTTCAAGATTAAAACGTTAAGTTGTTGCGTGATTGATTCAGACGTTATCTTCATTGTTACCGTGAGTGTCGAGCAGCGTGAACCCACCTGACACATTTCAGCTTTCATTTTTAATTAAGGGCTTCTGATAGGCTATCAAATCAACAGCGTGCAAACTTTTCAACAACTAAAGGAAGATGAGTAATTACCACGTGTTAGTCAGTGTTCACCCAGCTCTTCATCGGTGTTATTACCTCACTATGTCTCTGTCTGAGGTTTTGGGTGTCTCCTCCGAGCTCCAGCCCTCCGGAGTTTACAGCTGCTCCACAGGAGATAATACATTGTGACCAGGATGCTTAATGTGCTCAGCCTGCCTCCCTCTCCCTCCCTCCCTCCCTCCCTCTCCCTCTCTGGGGGGGGGTCTGGCATCACTGATGAGCCCTCTCACTCACACAAACACAAAATGCCAGGCGAATCGTTGCACACAATTTGATTCATTGCCTTTTTCCCAGCTCCCATCCATCCCTTTCCTTTTGTCTCCCTTTTACCACCCTCGTTCCCCTCTTTATGTTCTGTCTTGTGTGCCCAGGTTTGCCCTTTTATTTTCTCTTCCCCCTGAGTGAAATTCACGGGCAGAGCTGGATATATTTGTGAATTTCTCTTTGTTCGGTATTGAAGGATTTCCACTTTGGGCGACGATGGCTTCCTGGTGGCTTCTCCGATAATCAACTCCGTCTTTTATCTCTGTCTGCACTCCCTCTGCTGCTCTCCTTCTCACCTCACTGTATGCATCTAAATAATACCAACAACCATCCACACTATGTCTTACTGTCATGTCCTGTTTGTCGGCTGAAAAAACAACCTCTGGCCTTGACTACTTCCCCTCCATCTAACTATTTTATCCTCCCCTGCTGCAACTGGGGAATCTTAAACAAATTCTACCTGCATGTTTAATTTTCCAGCCCAGCTGGAGTAATTAATGCTTCAGGTGATATTGGAGAATGTTTGAGATTAGAAAGTAATTGATGTGATGAGTGAGGACGAGCGGAAGCTGCTGCAGAAGATAGAAGCCGTTTTCTCCCTGACAAGCGTTCAGGTTAGGGCTGAGAGGCTTCCTGGGAAATGACAGGGTGCTTGTATCTAGTGGCAAAGTGGGTGTAGGTTTATTGTGTTGCTTTTAGAGCCTAAGGGGAAAAGGCGAGCTACGACCTTGGATAGACAATTATACTGCAAACATCCACTAATGGACAGAATCAATTTCTCCTCTTGAAAAAGCACAACTCATTTTTCATCATTACAGAGCTACATTTTTAAGAGTTTAAACCCATTATCAAAGCTTTCCCATAAAGATTCAAGCCAAAAGATAAAATGTTCAATTTAAAAGGTTTATCCTCCCCTTCATTCCTGTTTACAGGCAAAATACTGAGGCACACACATAATGTATACTTTAATTTACAGAGCAAGTAAAGACCCGTCACCCTGAGAGACCCAGCAATCCCATCAAACCCAGTGTGTCCATCACAGATCTGAGTGAGCGACTGGAGGCTCAGCCCTCTGCGCCCGAGGTGCAGCTGAGTCAGACTGAGCGGAGAGACTGCGTCTGAGACCAGAGAGGTTCGACCGCCACTAAACCCCCACCCCCACCCCCCCACCCCCACCCCCAAACCCCACCCCCACCCCCACAAATGCAGACAGGAATGCAAGAGGGTTGTAAAATTCAGGTGGCTCAATTTATGTTGATTTACTTGGAATAATTTGTATAAATCAGAACACATGAATCCTGCGAGGGTCTATTTCAGATCATTTTATTCATTCTTACAGGTTTCTCCACAAAACAAGAACTTCATAAGACTATAGACCCTTTTTTTTGTGCAGAGGGTTGTAGGAAATCTCACTTTTTCATTGCATCAAATGCTTAACTTAAATTAAAATAATTGTTTTGAGATTATAATCTGTACTTTTATGAAAAGGGGGGAAATGGAAAAAGCCGAGAGCAAGGTAAAGAGGAAGTTAAGATCGAGGTTGTGGATAAAAATGCGACCAAACTGGATTAAATCTGTGAGATCAGCATCAGATGTCGGTCACCGGGTGTTGTAAGGTGTTGTGAGCACACAGTGACAGAAACCATGAGTGCATGTGGGTGAATTTCACATTTCTGCTGCTCTCATCAAGCCTCATTACACATTAAAAGCAAGTAACTTCAATTCAATGAGTATAATAAACAGTGTTTACCTGACCACCCCGTACATGACGAGGACGTTGCCCACAAGTCCCACCACGCAGATGACGGAGTAGAGAGCCGTGATGGATATGGCAATGATTATACCCCCGGTGCTCCTCACCGGACTCTGCTGCTCGGTGTAGTTCTGCAGCCTGTCGCCCATCAAGCCGCTCTCCTCGTCCGGGAAGGTGACATTGAAGGGGATGACGGAGTAGAGGTCGGACAGGGAGAGCTGAGCTCCGGGGACCGTGTACGGCTCCATGGTGCTGCCGCTGCGGCGCTGTGTCCACACTGTGCCCGTGGCGCGGGAAACTTGCTCACGCACCAATAATGTGGCAGGAACTTAAACGCGGAGAAAGCGCGGGTCCGACTGGAGGCGAGAAGTGGAGCAGAGAGAGTGAAAGAGTTTCCAAACAACGCGCAGAAGCCGCGGCGCTGCGTGAAAAGAGTTGAGAGACGCAGTTCTTTCCAGACGGAGGAGGAGGAGGAGACGGTGGCCCCTCAGCAGCAGTCAGCTGTGTATATATATATATATATATGTGTGTGTGTGTGTGTGTGTGCATGTGTGTCAGTGTGTGTGTGTCAGTGTGTGTGTGCTGTAGCTGTGTGTACACCTCCTCTACTCTCTCCACCTCCCCACACGAGCGCTCTCTTATATCCGTGCGTCGACGTCAAAGTTGCGCATTTATACCGTCACGGGCGTCAACAGGGGACGGCCAGGTGAAGCCTGGACCCACAGTAAGCGAGTCCTCGTGTGGTCTTAGGGTTTTCATCTCTAATAAAAAATAAAAGAAGAAGAAAGAGAACGAGCAGAGGCACATTTGGAGGAGAAACATTTCAAATCGCAAGTATCAGGTTCGAAATAAACAAAGATAATCCGCAGGTTCAGCAGTGAAACCAAGGTGAGGTGAACTTTACAAGGCAGCGGCTGTTTGTCCATACCTTCAAGTCAAATTGATGTGTCTCGCTTACAAGCTGTGAAAATAATCAACCTGCCAACAAACAAACAAGTCAAAAATCAATAAAATCCCCACTGAAGTAATTTAGGCGGGTGCGGCCACGGGGTGAAATCCAGAATCAGTAATCTCTCTTTACACAAAGCAAAGAGCAGCAGACAACAGTAGTTTTCCACGGCACTTTTAAAATGTCACAGCAGAAGTTCATAATAGACAATAATGTAATATTCAGCACTTTTATGAAAGAAGGGGGGGGGGGTAGAAAAGGCCAAAAGCAAACTAAAGAGAAAATTAAGATTTTCAATAAAAATGCCCCCAAATGTAAATGAATAAATGATGATGTAATATATGTGATAAGAATATTGCAGCTGAGGTGACAATCTGACCACAGATCTCAACTTTTATGGAGTTTTCATGAAGTTGTTAGATTAACTTTCTTCTTTTTTTTATGGGCGGTGGCAGTGAAACGTCAGGACGTCGATATGACGTAGGATACTGACGACAGCTGACGTTCAACAAAGCCCAACGTATACTCAACGACACAGATGTCAGTTAGCCATTGTTGGGTTGTAACCCCATTTTCATTTTCAACCACGATTAAATGTCTGACCGATGTTAGTGTCGTCACGTCACACTGACGTCCAGTGACTGCTGGGAGTTTATGAACGTGACCTTGTCAAATCATCAGCTCCATGTTTTATTTTCTCAGCTGCCGTTTCCAAATTCAAGAATTAACTTCAAATATCAACAATATTTCAGTAACACCGGTGAGAGTTTAGTTTATTGACTCCATTGTTGGTTCATTACTCATTTCTGATTAATTAGAAAATAGAAATGACCAATATGAGCAAAAGAAAATGTGAATTTAAGTGAATTTCCATCCACTACTAATATGCAAATATCAGAAGCTGCTTTGAAAAAACAGAAAACAGCTATTGGTGGTAAAATCTTCAGTTAGGTTACACTCAACTGTTTGAGTTTAACTCATGGTTAAATTCACATTAAACTAAGAAGAAGCAAGTAAAAAGTCTGATCTAAGACTGTAAGAAAAACAATGTGGAAAACATAATAATGAAAATATGACTAATGTCCGTCACAGTCTCCTCATCTGATGTTTTGTCTGCCGCCGTTTTCATTTTTTCATGGGTGCAGAAGCTTGAGTGGATTTTAAAGTCACATTCTTTGTGTCACGATTTATTCGCTAAGCCCGTTTCCATTGCACTCTGTCGCAGTTCCACTGTTGTCTCCTGGGTGGGCAAAGGCTGATCGATCAAGGACGCTTCCCACTTGCTCATCAATGCTTATTTGAAGGCTCCGATGTTTCCCCCCGGGACATGAACTGCTTAGCAGATATATAACATGTGCTGGTATTAAGTTTGGTAATTACACACTTCAGATCTATCATTCAGCCGAACTCACCGTTACTCCAACAAGCTTTATTCAGCATTTAATTAGTGTTGAGTTTTTCTTTCTTTAGTAAACTTTTAATTTGCTTTATATCCGTTGCGGCTCCCAGAGTGCAGCCCCTTTCCCGGAGATGCCATTCAATTCTTAATTACTTCTAAGAAAAAATGTCTAAGGAACGGTTGATTATTTATGTTGTTGTGCGTTTCACCATCTCCTGGCAACTTCGTCTCTTCTTTGCCATGTTAGACAATTTTGACAAATAATGGAGTTGACGGTGAGGGACAGACAGGATTCTCATCCCAACTCGTAGGGTGGGGGGTGGGGGGTGGGGGGGTGAGACTATAGACTGAGCAGTCATTTGCTCAAATCCCCGGGCTGTGTGGTAAAAACTTAAAATTTGAGGCAGAAGAAAATCTCTTCACTCAACAAGCAAATGAGTTGTTGATGGACCCTTAAGCAAGTCGCTTAAACCTCAATTTACTGTTCTGTAGACCGCTCGGCTCGCCTGTCAAGCTGTGGATTTCTCTACATGCTGAAGCTGTGATACACAACATTTAAAGAACATGAGGGTGGTTTATTTTTTCTTAGCCTTTCCAAAAACTGAAAAAACACAAGAGCAGAAGTGTAAGAATGGTGTAAACGGTGTGTTTATCAGCTCTACAATCATAAGACATTAGCGTGCCTGGTTAACTGGTTTAGTAGTGCTACTTTCAAGGCCAAGGAGCATATGATTAGTTTGCAGGGTCATGTTAAAAAGGGCCCAGTTAATGACTAGCTCATCCATTATTTAACCCCTTGGGCTGCAGCTAGCAGGTAAGTCCTCAGATTCATTGTGGCTCATTGCAGCCTCATCTTTTTTGGTAATTTTAACCATCTACGGCAAAGAATCCAAAACACTCTCACACTCTGCCTTTCAGATGCTTTAATTTTGTGTTTATTCAGTCAGCACTGCCCTCCTTTGTTATTAATTAGCTTAGTTTACAGATGAGATCAATATGGCAAGTGATAGAATAAGCTTTTATTTTGCACAGCTCTGGTTTGGAAGCTGGTCCTGGGCTGACATTAGCAGGTCTGTCCTCATCTTTATTGAGGTTGTTTACAGTCCAACAACTCCAGCCAGTGCTACCCCAAACACATCAGTTAAACCTACTCCTTAAAGCCTTTTCTCTTTTAACGTTGAAAAGGAAAACATACCATTTGAAAATACAAACGAGTACGTAAGCAAACGGTCATTAAGTGCATACTGAAGACACTTTTAAAAGGAGCTATTTGTCAGTTTTGCTAATGCTAGCCAACGTTAGCATTAGCAGCTGTTTACTTGGCAAGGCAACACGTCTTAGTGCGCTAACTTGTCTTGTGACTTTCCGATAGCGAGTCACTGTAGGCTCCAATCTGTGCAGAAGACGTAGCGCTGCTCAGACGACGTATTTTAACCTCTGGTATTATAAATACAACAATGGCTGAAGCTCTTGTAAAGCGACGGTCATCACCACCCCTCCTGGCAAGAAACAATGTTCAGAGGAAAGGAAAACTTACAAACAGCCCCTTTAAGTGATTCCAGTTTTGAAATGAATCAACTGGAAACATGAAAACATTGCATAGCACTTTCAGTAGGGAGGTAATGAATAAATCAGCTAGCTATAGATGATAAAATATTCCAGCAGCAGTTGTCATTTCATCCATGCAAAATTCGACGGTTTCTGAAATTAAAGGCTCATTGTTTAAAACATTAATATGTGCAATACAAGAACAGAAAGCTTGACAGAAGTATCTGCTTGGGCTGCTATGAACTTCTGCATTGATATACGCAGCAGGGAGTTAAAAAAAGAAGCATAAATCAAAAACTTAAAAAATTGATGCAATGCAACACTGAGTCCATGTTAAAGTTCAGAGGACCACAGTGTCTCTGTTGTCCCCGAGGAGCGGAGACGTCTTGTTACACAGACATTGTAGCCTACAGCAACAGGCAGGTACCCTGAAATAAAAACAAGACATTTCAACTTACACCTATGTGTCATGACAGCTCACGTCCCTCGTGGCGTTCAGGTATTCCTCACCACCCGAAATCCTTGTCTTGTTCAGCTGAGGCAAAGAACATGTGAAGCATTCAGCTGAATATTGGTTACATTTCATGAATTTAGCAGAGCACTGAGAGGTATGTGCAAACCTGAGGCAAATTTTCAGCCTAAAAAAATATAAGCTAACATGTGTGACAAATGTTGTGTTAGTATACGTCATCTTATCTGAGTAAGCCACAAAAAGTGGCTGCAAAAGAGAACAAGAAAAAGCATCTGATCCCCGTTTTTTTTTGTTTGTTCGTTTGTTTGTTTTTTAAGATGCCATGAAGTGCTGCTTTGTCAGATTTTGTCATTGGCAGAAAAGCACCAAAGTGCACAGATATGATGCCTCAAAAGCAAAAAGAAAAACACAAACAGCCTTTTCAACAGCAGTCAGTAAGGCCTCCATCCAGAGAAAAATAAAGTGACTAAAGATTAGTTTAGTTGCTGCTGTGAAAAAAGGATTTTGACACCTGGGAGTTTTAAAAAGAGGCAAAGTCACATGAAATTGACCAGATTAGCATGAAATGTGTTCTGAATGGTAATGGTTCCGGGAGAATGAACCCTTTTCCATTTTGAGCACTTAAATGCTTCAATAAGCTGCATTTCCATGAAATTTCATTTGAATATTCATGGTCTCCAGGGGATGCATCCTCACCAGGAGGTAAATATTTCCATCCGCTGGGTGATTCGCCGCCAACCTGAGCAACCATATAGGTCGTCTCTGATACAACTCATAGGAGTATCTAGCGTGTAGGGGACTTTGGTTGTCATAGTTACAATAATAAACACACGGACTGTACCGGCAGTGGCGCACCTACCTTCGTCACCATGGTTACTGTAAAACCAGTTATGACTTGGTTAGGTTTAGGCATTTAAACTACTTGGTTGGGTTTAGGAAAAAGATCAGTAC